>NW_024346667.1:25988662-26171690 GCF_902729225.1 Pteropus medius | reverse complement strand
CCCTTCCCTTCCCTTCATTCTTTCCTTCTTTCTTTTCCTTCCCTTCCCTTCCTTTTTTTTCTTTCTTTTTAGAACTGCATAACCCAGAAGTTAGTGTGGTCTTCCACTCTGCTTGCACATTATCTCAAGTATATTAACTTATGCCAACTATTCCCTTTGCTTCTCACTATATATTTAATTAATTAAATAAATCATGTTATTTGATCATTTTAACTTATCTTATGAGACTTTCTTTTATGTGGCCTTTGGGATCTTGCCTACCAGTAGATATGGAGGATACCACTGCATGAAGATAATTTACCTCATGATAGGTTTCTTCATAACAAGAAATATTCTAAGGTAGGATTAACAGACAATATAGTAATAATATTTGATTAATCTTGTTACACAGCCTGTGAAATGTATTTGTAGAAATACATATTTATTTTTCTGAAAAGTTATGAAAAGAAGAATGTTCTGAATACTACAAGGCATCCTCAACCCTTGCTCCTTTAAATAAGTTGATATTCAAAATATTTGATAGCCCTTTCATAAACTTTGTTTAAGGGCTGTCTGTGTGTAATGCATTATGTTAGATAATGTGGAAATTACAAATGCAGGGAAGATATAATTTTTGTCTTCAAGAAGCTGATGTCTAATAGGGCAAGGAATGTCCATATGATGTGAAATAGTACAAAAAATGTACAATGTAAAACTAAGCAGCAAGAGTACTATATTAATATAGAGAAGGAATCCAAAAAAAGGAAGAGATATCATTTACAAAAAGGAAATCTGGAAAGGCTTTATGGATGTAGGAATGAAAGGCATGTGTAAAGATAGCAATTTGCTAAGGAAAGCCAACTGCCTGCTATGGGAACCTACACAATGCCATTATCTTGGAGAGAATTTACCAAGTGGAAAAATCAATTCAGAAGTTAATTTGCCTTATTTTTAAATGTGAAGACACAGAAGTAAACTTCACAATTGTGCTACTATAATAGGAGCACATTGAGAATTTATAAATCAATGGTAAAATTTTTAAAAACACTAATGCAAACATCTTTCGGGGCAAAAAGCATATATTGACAGTGGAATTATTTTCCAAAGAACAAAATTCTGTAGCTATTATATGCTTTCCATATAAATGTAATATAATACATATTTTGCTATTAAGTAAAATAAGACTTATAAAACATTGCCAACTCTTAGCAATCTCGTGAATTCTGCCGCTTTAAATACTACAAGCTCCAGTGCTTTCAGAAAACTTGGGAACATACCAGCTACGTTCTCTTGGGAGCAACTAAAAATATGGGAACAATGTACTGCTGCTGAATTTTTAGCTATTCTTTTCTCATCTTCCTTGTTTAGCTTTTGCTTGACATATTTAGCTACCATAATGATCTTGGTTTCTTGTGAATAGAATAACAAATACTGCTATACACACACAGAGACACACACAACATTAATTAAATTATATGCACATGTGTATGTTTTTGCTGAAATTTCTGGAAAATACCAGCTCTTATCTTATGTTGTTGCCTGGTTGCCCAAGAAGTCCGAATAATCCAGCAGTGTCTTCATTCTCAGGCTGTGCAGTGTGCTGTCCAGGGTGCTGAACCAGGCTTCCTGACCCAAGTCCACAGCCTAATCATAAATCCAGTAAAGCTCTCTTTCCTGCTGTACACTTGTATGACTACAGGAATCTTAACTGCACACCCAAGAAACTGCTCTCAATTTCTTACAGATGGCTCACAGATTAAAACCTATTAGTCAATCCATGTCTAATGTCATGTCTCAGCCTCATATATGCTATCAGCATTCCTATATGAACTGAGTCAATTAAAGCTAACAGAAGAATTGATATTTCTTGGCACATATGGTCAATTAATCACTATTGAGCAACTAAGACAATAAACAAGAAAAAAGTGGGCGACTGCCATAATGAGATGGTCAAATGAGGCACACTATATAAATACTAGCCAGGATTGAATCACGAGTATGAACACAATGGGTACTTTTGGAAATGTTGCAGTGCAAAAATTCCTAATAGATATAGTTTCATTTAAATATTAAAAGTAGTGTCATTCATTTATAAAACATTAATATGATTAATCAATTATTTTGTCTAATACCTTCATACCTTGTTAAATGTTGGCATGCAAAAAAAATGCAAGATGAGGTTTTTATCCTTAAAAATTTCAAGGTTAATGGGAGAGATAAACAAGTGAACAAGTAATGGCAATCCAATGCGAGGAGGTTGTATGAAGTGCCATGGGAATAAAAATGAGGAGAGTCCTGTGATTTCAAAGAGTATGCGACTTTTTTTTTACCTTCTCAATTAGAATACTATTAGAAAATACAGTTTAGTTTTTAAGGCATAGATTTGAAGTCAGGTCTGATTTTAAGTCTTAATTTTACACTTTATAGGTGTGTAAACTTGTGTTTTAGCTTCGTCTAAGCTATTGTAATGAGTATTAAATGAGATAATGCGTATAAAGTACTAAATTCAAACTCTAGCCTATTGGTTTTCAATATAATGTTTCTATTAGGAAAAATGAGAAAGAATTTGCCATGAAAGGGTTATTTAGTGTGGGTGGGTACCTTTTAGAAATATGAAGGAAATTACCTAAAGCAAAGGTGCAGCGAGAGTATGGCATCTAAGTAAAATCTAAGTGCATGTGGGAGAACAGTAGAAGAATAAACTAAAAAATTAGAAAGAGTCTAGACTTTATTTTGAATATGAGGATTCTTTTAATATACATGATGGATGATTTGATTGCCTAGGGAAACATAATGACAAAGTCAGTGTGAAGATATTCGTATTTTAAATCATCTGGCATTTAATTAATCACAGTAGCATAATTTTTAAAATATAGTAGTATGTGTATATATGAGACTGATTATTCCACAGAAAATTCTTGGGTGCATAAGGATTTGTAGATTTTTTGCAACTCTGGTTGGAAATGACTGTTGATGATGCAGAACACTGAAGATTTTGCTCAAGGGAATTGCATTGTCAGATTTGCATTTTAGAAGTGGTTCTATGCCCATGGTTGAAGGATATGTTGTAAAAATGTAGGGGAGAGGGTGAGACTGTAGGCATGAAATCAATTAGAGGCCATTTCAATGGTTTAGAGAAGGGATGTGTATCATTCTGTGCCTTGGTAGGAAACAGAGGGTGCAGTCTGCTGAGATTTTAGTAAAGGAAATATTTATTGAGATATAAGTAAATTTAAAGCAAACAACAGGTTAGCACTAGCAAGAGGAGGTAGTAGCCATTACTATGCTTAAGACTTACTTACTACCTTTACCGCTCTTTAAGATGTCATGACAACCTGGTTGAGGGCGGGAATCATGAAAAAAGCTGTAATCACGAAGCAAATTAGCATCCTTCAGAACTACATTGAAGCAGAAGAAATGGGGGTAACATAAACCCAATTCTCTCTCTTCCTATTCTCAAGATCCTTCTGGTACCTCCAAACCAAATCTAATCAGAAGCCAGAAGCAAGGAAAACTTCCTAGAGGTCAACCCTTTGGGAGCTGATAAAGACAAAGAAGAATATAGACTAGATCTGGGGGAGGGGGACAAATAGAGACTAGCTAGCATAAGATGAAAAGGGTCTAATATGAGGACAACGACAATGGGCATTGATAAGGGGGAATAACTGCAAGAAATTTTTATGAAGTAGAATCCGTAGGCTTTTATGTCACTTACATCCCATAGAACTCTACTAATACACATGATAAAATATTTGATTGGAAACATATAATGACAGTTGCCATGATGTCAGTCATGTTTTAAAAGAGCTGACATTTAATCAACATAGAATAATTTGTTAAAAATAGTTGTATGTCCGTCAATGAGATATTGATTATTCCAGAGAGGTACAAGTGAGAGAAAAGATCTTATAGTGATATTTAGATTTCCTGCTTGAAAACCTGGATGAATGGTGGCATCATTTACCAGGAAAAGGATTACAAAAGATAGAACAGGAAGGAAGAAGGGCTAGAATTGGAGTTAAGAAAGGAAGTCAATAAGTTGCATGAGGTTTATTTTTAATGGATAAAATTGCTATTTTACTGTACTCTACTTGGGTTAATCTAGGTCTCAAAGGCTTCAAAGTCAATACTGCTGTAAAGTTGCAGTATTAACAACATTTTTTTGGAGGAAGAGGCAGCATACAGGTCCATAGTGGAACATAACATAACAGCTAATCATCACTTACTGTGAAAAAAATATCTATGCAGTGAAAATTACCCTCCCACCTGATCAGGACAACTGCAGAGAAAACTCTCCTACTTGGATATATGGCTTCAGGGATTCAGATTCCCTGGCAACAACTCCAAAGAGCTGATTAATGGTATTAGGAAACTATAATTTTATCACATTTGTTGATTCTGTTAGGCTCAATAGTGTGTTAAAAATAGTGTGTTGTTTGGCCCAAACAATTTTTTCTCCTTCGTTTGAAGTTGTTTTATTGACACCATGACCTTGGGCCTTAAAAGCATTGGTTTTCTTTTTTTTATATATTATATATTACTCTTTAATGAACATCTTTGTGGATAAATATTTTTTCCCTGTATCTCTGTCATTTCTCTGTAGGAGACTTTAAAAAATCAAAGCACTACCTCAAAGGCTATTCCTAAAGCTTTTGGCTTGTATTACAAGTTATAAAAATCTTTACTTGGTACTTGACAAATTGTATCTCAATTTTTAAACTTGAATTTTGGGCTTCAATTTTCACATCTGCTTCTTGCCACTGGGATTTCTTTCTTGGTGATTTATGTCTCTTCTCATCTACTGAGGTCTTGGTGCTCTTTATTGATTTGTATGAACTCTTTATATATTGCTTATGCTAACCATATCTATAGCAAATATTTAATCAAGTTTATTAAACTTTAAATTTTATATGGTATTTTTGATATTCAAGAAATTTTATGTTACTTAATAAAATATATTTCTAGTTCTGTTTGTAATTTCCTTTGTTGGTAATAGCTTAAAAGTTCCTTTCCTATTGAGGTAAATGCTTTTTCTATTCTTAATTTAATTTAAAAAATTTAAATAATGTTTAAAATAATCCTTCCATGCTCATTTTGGTTAATAAGCCACATAAAGCAGGTAAACTGATCCTTGAACATCAGGTTTCTCTCCTATAAAATAGAAATAATAATGATACCTATCTTAGGGCATTGTTGTGAGGCTTAAGTTAATACATGTAAAGTGCTTAGAGCAGTGCCTGACACATAATAATACTTAATAAATGTTAACGATTAATGTTCACAACCACTTGTCCAAATTATGAAATCTAGAAATCTCTGGACCTCAAAAAAATTTTCACAACTCATTTGGTATAAAATGTGACCTGAACTGACATGAGGTTTGTTTTTATCATACTTGGTGTGAATCTTCATATATTTCACTGCAGATATGTTGCTGTGTTTGATTTCAGGGAGCTAATCTAGACTCCAGTAGAGGATATTATACAAAATACTTCATTATATACTTTATATTTTCTTTCTAAATGAATAAATGAATAAAATGTTTTAGAATGCAATTAGTCCTTGTATCAAGGCTATATTAGTAATTGGTCAGCTACTAACTGCCAGGAATCATTATCTATAGTCTATTATTTTACTTAATCACCATAATGATTCAATCACATACTCATTCATTCAACCAATACGTCCTGTTCATGGTGTTTGGGATGTGTCATTATCAAAGCATATTAATTTCTCCTTTCTACTTTGAGATAACAGCTTATTTCTTTGAGATTACATCACCAACTGTTTGTTATAATTAATAAAATAACTTTAAGAAAGGATGAGAAATAACACTAGAGAAGTACATTAAAATTGAGTAAAAAATAACTTTAATTGTATTTTACAGGAGAAAGTGAAGTTCAGAGAGATTAAGATAGACTGATCAAGATATAGTGAATGGCAAACCCGAAATTAGAACCCTTCGAAGGTTGCTTTCTTTCTACTGGTCCATTTTTATGTCTGTTGGAAAAATCCCCAAGAGAACAGATCCACCTTTTTCCCTTTTCCCCTTCTTGTCCTGGTCACCAAAATCAAGTGCCTATAATTAAATGTTAACTGTGTACGGGTCACAACTCAAGAGGCCTTGTTTAAATCTGTTACTATTACAGTCCCTTTATATCACACTTATACTCTTTCTTTTTTCATAAAATTTTTTCAAGTGAGAGATATCATTAACTTTTTTTTTTTTCCCAAATGAGAAAGATAAGGCGGCTAGGTTAATGAATTGCTTAAGTCATAAAAGACATGATTAAGAGTGTCAGGTCCAGAAGCAAGGTTGTAGCACTCTGAGCTCTTTCTACATGGTTTTCACTGTACTTTGGGAATTAAAGTCGACTTAGGAAATCAAGGATGTATATTAGGGTCTTTCTTTTGCAAATATATTTGTCAATGTTTTCTCTCATAATAGTTTAAAAGATATAGCCTTGGGAAAGTAGTCTGCTGTAACGTTTAAGAACTATGAATGAGAAATCAGAAAATTATCTCCCTGTTGTGAAATTTTCATTCTGTGTTGTCCTTAATTCCATGCCTATAAATGAGGTCAACCAAGGTAGTGGAAGTAACTTGAGGATATTTACACAAGATCTGAGTAAAAATATTATAGGCGGATCACTCATGCTACTATTATAGCTGAATATCATAAACATTTGATTAAGAAAAAATCCAACTTAAGATGATGAGGAACTAACATATGCTTAGGTAAATCAGCATGTCTACTTTTCAAATACCTTTATTTTAGGAGCAATTATATACATATATTCTTTGATAACCTGCTATTGCTATTTTACAGTGATCTGTCTCCAAGTACAAAATCACTTCCTATTTTTCTTTTCACAAGAAGTGTATCCATTTCAGTAGAACTCTTCCTCATCCTTTCCCCTACCTTTAAACAAAAGCAATTCTTCTGTGACCATGTCTCCGTCACGTTAGTGCCGCTGACTAGCACTACAGACAGGGCAACTGGAAAATGAGCATAAGAACATGGGACGGGTAACCTGTCCTGTAAAATAATGATGTTTAATGATGGAATAACATACTGCAGCCAAAGTCAAAATAACATTAATATTTAGATCGCATGTATGCACTAAATTAATTTATGCCTGCTAACATATTTTATAAGGATTCTCATTAGTTGTTTATATTGTTTATTTCATAAATGAGAAATTAATACAAAGAGCTAGGTTAGCAGCATACCTTGAAAGAATAAAAATCTGTTATGTGTACCTTGTAACCTTTCCACAAATCCCTTCAAATAACCCCTGTTAGCCAAGTTGCTGAACATCAGCCAATTATCAGAAAGGTAAGATAAAAAAGGATTTAGAAAAAATCTATACTAAACTTTTCTATTTAAAGAAGATTGGTTATACATCTGTGCCCAGGGAATAGTACTTACTATGATAAAAACATATGGGGCCTTTGAGATACAATTTGTAAAGTGATTTATTTTCCTTGTTAATATTCATAGTAGGGAATAAAACCTTCACTTGAATGGGTGATGTAGTGTGCCTTCTCAGACCTACTAATGGATTAACTATACAGAGAAGATAGTTGCTGAGGTGGTCTTTGTCTTTATTTAAATTAATGGTTTACAGTTCTTTTTCTTTTTTTTTCATTTTACAGTGATCTGTCTCCAAGTACAAAATCACTTTCCATTGCTTTATGTCTGAAACTGTTTAAGGATAGATTAGAAATTAAAATTTAATTGGTATCCTGAGATTCTTTTTCTTTATAAATAAATTTGGAAACATTTCATTAACAGGGATAATGGAAATAAAGTTCATGGTGGATTTAGCAACTGAGGGCAAAGTTCACAAAAGCATATTGTCCACCTCACCACATAGGATATGTGTAATCACCATCCTTTCATTTTTTTCAGAGGAAAAATTATTTAAAAGTTGTTATGAGGACAGGTTCTATGTGTTTAGGTTAATAAAATCTTAAAATCTTACATTTGACTTGTTGCCAGTTTAGTCGCTTGGGCAATTTTCATTACCTCTCTAGGTTTCTGATTTCTCATCTTTAAGAGAGGTTAATAAGATATTCATGTTGTGGGGATAATTTTAAAGATCAAATGGATAAATGGATGTAAGCACTTAACACAGTATTTGGCACATAATAAGGGCATACAAATATTAGTTTTGCTTATTAGTTATTACTTATCAACAGTTAACAAATTCATATCTAGGAAAACTTGTTTTTAAAAAGTCACTAGCTATAATGAGCCTATTAATTCAGATAAAACCAGAGTATAAAAATTTTATATTTTGTGAAATCCACAAGGGAAATTATTAAAATGTGTCTGTTTTCTCTCACTGAAACATTCATTGTTTTTGTGAAGAGAATCGTGTATCAGTGTGAAAACAGTGAAGCAGAGCATCAATAATTGAGGCGGAGTTAATATTTCCACTCTAAATCTTCAATTCCCAGGCTTAATATATTCACAACTTAAACAAGATTAGAATATAAGTTGGGTTTTTAAGAGTTCAGATGTAAATTTTTTTCTAAGAATTATGATTCTTTTTCAATGTAACAATTGGATGTTTTATTTTAGTTATTTATAGCCATCCATTTGGATAAAAATATCTTTAAATATTCAAACAGCATGACTTAAAAATTGCAAATAAATAAAAAGCATGCATTAGAAGTGGGAAATGTCAGTGACATAGGCAAGGATCTTGGTAGGTTAACACATACTGAGAAAGAAGTTCCTGAAGAAATTAGTAAATTCACTTTGCTAAGATCAAAGGCCACAGCGAAGGCCACAACACAATATTTTAAATTCTTAAAGAATGTCAGAATCATGTAACTGAAGACTTTTCTATAGGACCAGATAAATGATCACATACAAATGCATTTCATTATCCTTAAAATAAGAGGTACAGTTTTTTAAAAAGAAAATTTCCCCTAGTTTTATTGAGATATAATTAACATATAACTGTGTATGTTTAAGGTATACCAATGTGATATAGGTTTTGCTTTAACCCTTTAGAGCAGTGACCGGAAAGAAAAGGCTGAGGGATACATTTTCTGATATTTTTGGTCATTTGTCTAAGTTCCCCAGATCTGCTGACTCCCTATGACCTTCTCGTCTCCATACTTGTGCATTAGTCCAGAGAAAGCTGAAGCACAGTAAGATAAACAGAGGCAATGAAGATGGATGGGGCATCAGAGAAGCAATCTAGGAAGGAAGGTTTACAATTTGACCTTCTGATATACTTGGAACAGCATCATTAGCAGTTCTAATTACTTTTTTTTCAAGCAATTAGATTGTCTATTCTCAAAGACGGTCATTGCTTAGATTACCAAATTCTTACTTCTCTTAGTTTTTTTTTTTATTCATCTAGTTTATTTCCTAGTTGTCCTGGATTTTAAAAATCTTTATTATTTTGGTAGTTAAAAATACTCATCTGTAAAAGTTGTTCATGCATTTTATGTTCTTCTGTACTTCGATTTGGAGGAAAGGATAAATGATTATCTTTAAATTTTTTTTAAATTTTTACCAAAAGTAAGGATGTTAATAAGGATGATAAACACATCTTTATAATGTATATTGATACCTAAAATATTTTAATTCGAAAATAAATAAATCCAAGTTAACACTTAGATTTCCTATATTCCTTCTAAACTATGTGCATCATGGCCTTTTTGGTATTTTATTTTTATGAATAACTTCTGATCTCGCTTTTTCACAATTTATTACTTTTTCCTAAGATAAGTCCCAGTAGATTTCACAATTTCATAATTGATTAACAAATTTTTTTAATACAATGACCAGCCTTCAAGTTGTTGTTATTATAGAGTCCTCTTTGTAGTTACAAAGATTAAAGTGTTTCTAATTGTACCCATGTTTGTAGTAGGTGCAGTGCCGGTCCTAGTCTCTATACTTCCAAAGGATGATGGAGACTGAAGTCTCTAGCAGAGCCCATATGTTCCTACCTAGGCACTCTCAGCTAAGCCTGCCTAGTCAGCATTGGTTGTTGGTGCTCTCTTCTGCAACCAGTCTCCCCAGGTGTGTTAGCGGTAGGTAATGCTGAGGACCTCAAGAGACTCCTTGAAGCACTGTTTGATAAGAGCTCAAACTGTCAGTTGTCGGAATCTATTCTCTGAACAGTGAGACTTTGTAACATGAAGCCCCCTAAACTGATGTAGGGCTGGATCTCAGATGGAGGAGGTGGGGTGGGAAGGTGTGTGTGTGTGTGTGTGTGTGTGTGTGTGTGTGTGTGTGTGTCCATTAATACAGGAGAATCTTCTAAAGTGCTGAGGCTGTTTGTCTACTCCTCCATCAAAATATCTATTGATATTATAAAGAATAATAAGCCAAAATAATTGTCATCACATCTTTTATGGCTCTTAATGGACCTCTTGTGACTTAAATGTTTCATCAGTGATGACAATGCTTGGCTGAGGCCACAAGGAAGTCATCTCCAGAGCATTCAATAGTGTTTGGTGCGTAGAAAAGGAGAGAAAAAAACTGGGGCCACGGGTGAGTTTCTGCTCTTGGCTTCTGGCTTGAGAGCAACGATCTTTTTGATGTTAGTTTCATAGGCCTTCGCGCTCTCCACGTTGCCCCCCGAAACAAAACAATGCTTTGTTTCAGATTATTTCTCCCATAGATAGTACGCGCCTTTCTTCATCCTCTCCGCCGATCATCATTGAGGCTACCGCTGATCATCATTGAGGCTACCACCAGCCAGACATCCTAAACTTTCTCACTTAGGTTGGGCCTCGGAGTCCCGGGGGTTCTAGTCATTTTCCTGGCTGTAACATAGGTGTCCATCACCGTACTGGGGCGCAAGAGCTGCAGAGAAGCCAAGAAAACTTTCCTCTTACCCTTAGCATCTGCTGTCAGTGTAAACACCGAGTTAAGAATCTTTGCAGCAGCGACTGCACTTTGCGTCCTGGGCTTTATCCCCACCACGCCCACCCTGCCCGCACACACCCTCGGATCTCGCTTTCCGCAGACCCCTTCTCTGTCCTGTCCTTGACTGCAGCTTCTGGGTACGCCTAAAGGCTCTGCTGCCGCCTCCGCCTGCGCTGCGTTCCCCGCGTTAGCGCTGGATTATTCCAGTCTTTGAGCATGGCAGATTTCCACCGGATGACATCATGGGAGCTGAGTGAGTGCCGGCTCCGAGAGGGGGACGGAGAAGGGGAGGGGGAGAAGAGGAGGGGAGAGGATTGGGAAGCAGAGCCAGAGCCCGGCTGCCCGCCACCCAGCTGCACGTCCGCAAGCTGGGGAGGAGCACTCCGCCTGCTATTGACAAAGGATGGGAGGATGCCTGCGCCCCGGGATGCAGGTTATGCGCAGCCTGGCGGCTGCCTGAGCGACTTCGCCCTCCGCCGGTGAGTGATTGCAAAGATCATTCAATTAGCCTCGCTGCGAGCTTGCACCCTCCTTGGCTCGCGGTCCCGGGCGCCTGCGTCCTTGACCCCAAGCAAGGCTTGGCACGGCACTAGACCTCGAGCACAGGCAGCAGGTGCCTTTGCCCGGTGGGTCCGCAGAGGAGCTAAGGCTCCTGGCTGGGGTTCATGGTGGATGCTGGGACCCAACTCCTTATCGGCGGGCTCGCCCTGTCAATGCGGCTCTGATAAGTGGAGGCTGTTCCAGCCGGCTGCCAAGGGTAGTTACCTCCGTTGGCACACCAGTGACCGCCCTGCGCGTAAGTCGTTTTCTGGTGGATCCCAGTGCGCGACGCGCTGTTTACACCAGCTTCATACTAGTCACCGAGCCGCACCCCTCAAAAAGCGCGGAATCGATGAGAGCCACTTTACAGGCTCGCGAGCCACGGGTGTGGGCTTGAGAAAGTCCGGCAGGGATTGCCCAGGGAGGGCGTGCGCCACGGACCACTGAGGGCAGCCTTTGTCTTGGGTTTAGCTCTGATGCGCTTAGACCTTAGTAAGGCTCTTAGCAACTGTCGAGTCGGATCCGGGGCCCCGGCACCCACCTGCCTGGGCAAGGGGTACCATTTTGTTACTGCTGCAGGTGGGACTGAAGAGCTGGGACTTAAGACACCAGAAGTCCTTGTGCCTACGGGTGAGTGTCGCAATTACCCAGATGCAGATAGAGCTTAAGCTCCAGGAAGTGAACTGACCAATCGAGACAGATAGACATCCAAGTTCTGTTCCCAAGTGGTATGAGTGAAAGAACAAACTTAGGGAGACTCATGCTCGCCTTATTCCCCGACCCACCCCCCTGGTTTCTGAGGCATGTCCAGTATATAGTTAGGGAGAGCCACGTCTTCCCTGGCAGTGCCTTTTGTTATTCAGTAGTTCTGCAAGAGGTTTGCTTGCCAAACATTTTTGAGATTGTTATCTGTTCTATTACCGGGCTTTGTGGGCTTAAAGAGAAAAGATTTGGAACTTGCTCAGGTACCTTGGTGTAGAGTTGTGCTGCGTGTAAGTGCTAGAAAGCCAGTACTCACGCCTCCTCGTTACCTATCGGTTCAACGCAGTTTTATCAATGGATTTCTTCTGTTTGGGAAGGATCTTTTTTTCAGAACACAGAGAAGTGGCGATAACTGTTGGAATATTTGATTTAGTTTTCAGTTTATTTCCTGAAGAAACACTTTGTGAAAAGGATGTATGGAAGTCAAAGTTTGCTACTTTGGAGTTTTGTTACTTTTGGGGGAATTTCATCCACTGCAATCTAAAATGTTTAAAATTTTAAGAGCTATTTCATATTCATGAACTTAGTGTATAACAAACGATCCTTGAATACCCAGGTGACTTTTGGTATACAAATTTGATATTCCAGCATCTAACATAATGCTAGGGTATAAGAAAATAACAGTCACAGTTATAACTCAAAAGATCATTTTATTTTTGTTTTTCTCAAAAAGACTCACTAGTTTTCCTTTAGATTGTTTATCTTTCACTAAAGATAGATGATCCTAGTGAAACTTCTTGGAACAGAAGTATCAAAGTAAACTTTCTTGATCAGTGATTGCTCTGATTGCTCTTCTGATAAAATTTGAGGTCTTTTCAGAACAGACGTGATAGGAAATTATTGGAATAAGAAACGTGGCGGAAATAAAAAGGAACTGGGTGAGATAATAGAGGGAGGTTTTACTAGATATAAATAATGAGATTAAGATGAGTATGAGAGAATGTTTTGCTTTTAGAAAAGCTCATTGTAGCTTTTACACTCTTTTCTGTCCTTCCATGAAGTACATAATTAAATGTTTGATTATGTTATGTTATATTGAGAGACCAACATTATGATCAGAGAGAGTTTACCTTTATTCATGATTTCTGGGGTTAGCAGCAACATTTCCTTCTGTGATTCAGCAATAATTTTTATTTTATTGTTTGTTTTCTGACTTCTTATCACAAAGGGCTCCACCTATTTCTTCAAAAGTTTTATTTTTTTTCTAACTTTATTATACTCATCTCTTTATAGTAAAGCTTAAGGAGCTTTACAGGAAGATTCTTAGAGAACCTGTTGCTCATATTGGCTGCTTTTCTTAAATATTGTAATAAAGCCTCTTTTTGTATCTAGCCTAGTGAACATATGGTCTACTGATGTGTTTATGTGAAGGAGATGCACCTAACATGCAAACATACATTTATGTTTTATATATATATATATATATATATATATATATATATATATATATATATATATAAAATCTCAATTAGACAGGTGACAAAGCAGGAGGTTCATGGTTTTTGGCAAATGATGTTTCCTTTAACAATAAGATATTTTACCCCCTGTATGTGGTAAGTAAAAATAGACATTAAAGATAACAAGTTATATTTTACGTATGAAATTTTTAATTTTATTTTAAAAATTTTTATCCAAAGTCAAAAATGGTCTGATACTTTACTACACGATACTAAAATATGTAATAAAAGTCCTCAGAAAGTATAAGCATCTTATAAATCCAAATGATTTGATAGAGTTGATAGGTAGTACAATGTTATTTTAGAAAACATGTCCTTGAACTAGAGAATATTCTCATAATGTTCATTAATGTAGTTCACAAGTGTTTTGATTGGGAAGAGGATAAAGTTGTATTATAAGACAAAACAAAGCTATGGTATATTGTTATATAGAGTATGGTATATAGAGTAGGCAATAGTGATGTTTCAAGGTCATGGAACAGGAGATTATGTCAGAACATTGGAAGATTTCCAAGAAAAGATTGTGTAGGAAGAATAAGTTTGTAATGTTTGTTGTCCTCTTGCTTTCATTGTTCCAATTGTTTGATTTGAACAGATATTATAAGATGTCTGTGATACAGTGAAACTGTCTTCACCTTCCTTGAGGCAAAATTGTATTGTTGAACTCAATCAGAAGTTTATTTTATGGGCTTTTCCATGATGTAATTCAAATTCTAATTTAAGAATGCTTTATGGATCTGAAAACATTGTGATTTTAACTTGTGCAGGCCTTTGATATGGAAATGGATCAGTAAAACCTTTTTGGCTGAAAGGTTTTGGCCTCTTGGCTTCTTCTGAAATTCTGTAAAGACTGAAAGCCAACAGTAATGGGAGTGTTGAAAATATTCAAGAATATGATGATATATTATTCATAGGGTTAAGATAATATTAATGGAGTTTTTAAAAAATAAAATTAAAGAAAATTAAAAAAAATAAAATTAAAGAAAATTTCCATAACCCCAAATTATTTCTTTGTTATATATTGGACACATTTTGTAACTTAATGGACCTGTATAATACTGTTTATTCATTTTCTACTTTTCAGGGTCAGAATGATGACTACAGGGTAGGAATATGTTTTCTAGTTTTGACTTTGTCATCCAATTGAGGATAAGTCTCTGAAACTCTTGAATGTTAGTTTCATTTTACATTAAATACAGATGACAATATCTGTCCTGCTTTTCTCACAGGGAATGGTGCATAGTAAATGAGCTAATATGCAAAAGTGATTTTGAAAACATAGAACTATCTAATGAATATTATCTATTCATTAACTTTTAACATCTAGATATTTTTAGTTAAAATAAATTTATGTAGAGGTGAATCTAGTTTATGATTTGTATTTTAAACACCTGGTATTTTTAATGTGTCATTCTTGATAATTTATTTTTTATAATATATCATAAAAATTGTTAAGCAGCTTGTTGTATATCTTTTTTATTGCAAGTTTGCAGACAAGTTCTCTCATTTTTTATGTGTTCAAAATACTTTTATACAGTCTTCCTATTTAAAGAATATTTAAGCTGAGTATAGAATTATTTGGCAGTTATTTTCTTTCGAAGCTTTGACTTATTATTCTTTTGACTCTGGCTTCCATCAAGCCAGTTAGTCTTATTGTTGCTTTGAAGATAATATGTCTTTGTCTCTCACTGATTTTAAGATTTTTTCATTTATCTTTATTTTTCTTTAGTTTTACTATGATGTTCCTAGGTGTGGTTTTCTTTTTATTTATCCTTCTTAGAGTTTGCAGAGCTTCTTGAATCTGTGGATTGATATATTTCATCACATGAAATTCACTGGTAAATTCTTATTGTATAGCTGTACTCCATTCTGTCTCCTTTCTTTTTCTAAGCTCTCAATTATGTATTTAACGCATGGTTTCACTGTGCCCAGCATGCTTCTTATACTTGTTTCACTATTTTTTACTCTATGCTTTCACTCTATGCTTATTTGAATATTTTCCTTTGATTTTTTCTCTCAGTCAACCAACTTTCTTTACACTATGTTTATGCTGTCAGGCTCATGGATTATTACTCTAATTACTGTATTTTTTCAGTTTTCAAATGTGCATTTCATTCTTTTCTATGGATACCACTTTGCTTTCTCCATCTTTTGCTTTGTTACTTTGAATATACTAATCAGAATTATTTTAAAGTTTTCATCTGCTAATGCCAATAATTAGATTACTGTGAGCTTCTTTTCAGTGTCACTCTTTACTCTTGGTTTTTGTAATTGTGTATAAAAAATCGTAGAGGCTCCAGATGATTTATCCAAGTCAAAAGAGTTGTCACCATTTCTTCTGCTAGGCAGATAAATGGAGAAGTGGCCAATCATAATCCAGTCAGTGACTGAGCTGACTTAGACTTCTTTCCCTCCTGGGCACCTGAGCTGCTAAGCATATCCAGAGCCTTCCACTGGTGCAGTCACAAATACTAAACACAATTTAGGGCAAAACGTCTGAGAATCCTGCTATTCTTTTCAGAACCTTACTTCTTAGTGTCTTAGCCTCCAATCATATGTTCAATTTCAGGCATCAGCAAATGTCATGTGGGTAAAATTAGGCATGTGTCAGCCTGATGCGTCATCATTTCTCATTGGAGTCTTGGTCCCTCCTATCTCTATTTATTTTTTAAATCTTTAGCCCCACAAGACTGCCAAACTTTCTGCTGGATTCTCTGTTCTACGTTAATGGTCCTCTTCTCAGGCAAGCCCATATTCTCCGCCTCTCTCTTGCTGTATGTCTAGATTAGCAAATATCTTCACTCTCCATTCCATGGGGGAAAAAATCACCCTCAGAAATTCAGCTTACCTCTTCGATGCTTCCTCCATGAAGAATCTTGAAGCTTCTAGTTTTGACTTCTTCAGAAGTTCCAGTAGATTTTTTTAAAAGATTTTTAAAAATTATATCTGGCTTTTCTAGTTGTTCTTGGTGGTCGTTATTGGTCTACTGTGAGTTACTTCACCATAACTGTCAGCTGAAGTGGGTCATTATTTTTCACCAGTTACAAAAATAGATGTACAAGGATGCAAGATCATTACTTGGTGATAAAACTGGTGTTAGTAGTCCAGCCTGCAGGCTCCTAGAAATACAACTAACACCTCGTTTGATTTTTTTTTTCCAGTTAACCAACTTTCTCATTTGATTTAAAGAAGTGTTATTAAAAGAGACCAGATTCTACTAAAGAGTTATATTATGTACAATATGCTTTGGAGACAGTTTGTTTATTTCCTTTTTGAGGTAGAACTTAGTAGCAGCCGTGAAAGCCAAAAAATGATTCAAAACTGGTAAATTCAAATTCATGGTAACTAAACATAAGAAATTGGCAAACCTATTCTTTCTTTCCCTTAGGAGTGATACACACAACACACATAACAATAATACACACACACACACACACACACACACACGTACACACGGTAACTCTTTTCTGAACATAAGCACCCCATGATTTAAGAATCATCCTAACTTAAAAATGAATTCCACATAAAGAGAGTGAATAATGTGGGAAGTCTGGAGCCTTCCCCTACTTCGAAACCATCTTCCTTTGTTTTTTGAATTGTTACTCTGAAAAGCAACTGACATTAGCGGATATCTTGTCATATGCATACAATAGACTTAAGAAGTAAATAGTATATCAACTTCTTTTCTTATTCGTATATGGATAAAACTCAGGATATATCCAGAAGAAATGTTACAAATAGAGTTGTTTTAGAAATAATGTATTTAACAATATACTTAAACCTAAGGTAACTATATTTCTGTGGATTAGCCTAGAATTTTTGTTAAATCTGTCTAGTGATGGATGGATACTCAAAGTGAATTAAAGTATGTAATGCCATTTTTACATGGTTATATATTCCAGATGACATATTAGAAATCTCTGACATTTGGGGACACAAGCAAATGGAAGTTGGAGAATGCTTGGAATGGACTCTTTTGCCTGCCTTCCAGTGTTCTAAGGTACATTAGGAAATTCTTTGAAGCTTGGTGGGAGGAAATTCTTTGAAGCTTGTGCTATGGTGTTACTGACTCATTATTTGGAGCTGACATTCTGATGAACAACGTTTTGATTCCCCTAGGATATATCACATGCCTTACATCTTTTCAGCCTCACTTCCGATTCTGTCGATGATTCTTGAAAACATTGTTAGGCAGGCTGTGACTCAGTTGTGATGACTTCTCACCTTGAGCTTGTGCTGAGTATCTTTTACTTTCTGCTCTGTGACTTTATCAGCATGTCTTATGTCTCCCTCTGCCCTGCAAGTGCAGCCTAGATGTGGGGAGGCACTAATATCACTTAGGGAACCCCTCCATCAGTGGGAATTGGTGGGCAGTCCTGAGAGAATTTTTGTAGTTTCTCAGAAGGTCCAGGTCGGATGGAACCTCAGTTGGGCATGATAATAATGACCCAACTCCATACACTTGTATTGGCTTTTATTCTTTCTCTGTCTTACTTTATCTGGTACTTTATTCTAACTCTCTGGGATCACCTTCTACTATTTACATACAGGTTTTAATTTCAGAATCTGCTTTTCAAGGGAACTTGGCCTAAGATATATAATAAATTGGTTTTTCTTCTCTAGAGGGAAATTTTTAAAGAAGTGAAAGAAAAATAATCAGGACTAAAAGCCTAAGCCACATCCATTTATAATGAGAGAAAAATGATAAATCTGAAACTATGTATTTCTCTAAGGTATATATATATATGTGTGTATATATTTTTTTTCAAATTCATTATCTTTCAAGGCAATGAATAAGGCCTTTTAAATAATTCTTTTAGTAACTATGAGGTCATCTATTGACCTAAAGATTAATTTCTTTCCCTCTTTTCTTTTTTACTTTCTTTTTATTTATATTGACTGGCAGTCTACTCTATGCCCTGTTCTCAGTCAGGTAGGTCCTGGTGATATAATGAGTAAAAAAAATGCGACATGATTCCTGCCGCTTTGGAGAGTTTTACTTCCATGACATTTGTTAAATATTGACACAAATAAGTGCCATGTGCGAGAGAGAATGCATTGAAGGACCTAGGTACACACTGCTGAGTTTGACTTAGGGAGGTCTGGGCAAGCCTCCTTGAGGAGGTGACACTTGATCTGACATAGAAAGGATGAAAACAGTTAATAAGGTGGGGAGAGAAGGGAAGAGTTTTCCAACAGGGACAAATGAAGTATGCTTAAGGCCCTATTGATGGCAAAGCTTGGCAGTTTTGAAGGCGTTGGCCTGAAGGAGGAGTGCGATGTGGGTTGAGATGTACCAGATATGAGGGACGAGGGACTGTCCCAAAATGTTTTAAATATTAAAGAATGAAGAGCGTGTGCAATTGTGTATATGATCAAATGTGAGTGTGTTTGTGTGTGTGTGTGTGTCGTGTGTGTGAGAGAGAGAGAGAGAGAGGTGGTGGTGGTAAGGAGGGACCTTACAAATAAATGAGATAATGCATCAGCAAAAAAGAAATAAATGACAGATCTGGGTAGAAAACTGTATGTTATTAGATATTAATATAATAATATTAAAAGTTGTGAACATATTAAAAGTTATAAACATATTTAACAAATATTAAAAGTTATGAACATTTGAAAAATATGAGAATTATAGGAATTGATAATTTTAGGTTAGTGAATTTCTACATAAACAGAGATGAAAGAAAGGAGATTAAAATATTTATTCATTATTGCTCAATTTTATTCATCTTGGCTTACGATGCTACCATCAAAACGGTACGAGGCTTTTAAAGGTCTGTATATCTCAGTAATTTTACATTGTTATAAAGAAAATTACATACTTTTACTAGTTGTCTGTTAATTTTCAGGGTTGTAGAATTGTAAGTAGACTTTTAAAAAAGTATTTCAACTAAAATTCTACTTGAGATTGATTTTAATAGTGTAGCACAGCGTCTATATAGTTGCTACTGAAGCATGGTACATAGCCACATTTAATTACTTAGTCCCAAGTCAGTTCTTGTACTTAGGTTTTGATAAAATTAAATTGTCTATGTACTCTTACAAGTCTGGAATCTGGTTCTGCTAATTTCTCCCGAATTTGAAACTCAAGAAACTAGAGACAAATTATTTTCCATTTAGGGCCATATTTCCTTAAATATTTCTTAGCAATTTTGCTTTAATAGACTCAAAGTTATATTCCAGACACAGTGTGAAACGACCCTTTAAGGTTTAGCATAACATATGCAATAGCTCTTGCCAGCTATCCTTTCTTTTCTAATGAGATAACTTGGTTTATTTTTCTAGGCTACTTTTAAACTTAATGTTCTGTGAAATCTCTTAATTTCTAAATATGTTTTATTTTAAAAGCATTTAATAATTAAATGATAAACAGATATTTATTCATTGATTATCATGAAAGAAAATTTGGGGCCATGAACAGTAACAGAGAATTAATTGGGCCAATTCTTAAGGTATTGAATAAACAAGTATAAGATAAAGAGTGGGATTTTTTGATCTGTTCCTTATGATGTTCAATGTAGAAGATAACCACCCTTAGAAAAACAAACTCAGAGAAAAATCCCCTCCTTTATTTTTTGTAGACCAAAAATTATAACACAGAGCACTATTTCCATTGACTGTCATTATGAGGATGAACCGCAGTTGTCAACTTGTAGACATTATTAAAAATAATGCAAAACGTGTTAAAATTTTCCCATCACACATTACCCAGTAACCCCCAAAACCCAAAAATATATTCTGGGGACATGTGAAAGGGACCTTAAGTATTAGAAGTCTAATTACAACAGTCTGTTTTTCTTTAAAAAATAAAAAGAAGGATTTCAAAATGTTGATAGTGGTCATAGGACTGTCGTTAGTTTTTTTATCCTACTTTTATTTTCCAAGTGCATTTTAATAAGTATGATTTATTTTTACGATAAAAATGTAAATAAATACTTCTTGAGTGAAAAAAATGAATATCTGAAGGAAAACTTTAAAATGGTAATTTTTGTTAAATCTAAATAGTTTCCTTGTGGGTGTTTATTTTTTGACACTTTTCTGCATGTGTATATATTTTTAATGATAAAATTATATATAGAGAAAAATGATGTGGAAGAATCTTCTATTCCATGCTAAGTTAAACTCTATGAAGATACAGCTAGTGCGACAATTTCTTTGCCTCTCAACAGTATAAGAGACAACATGTGTTTGGTTGTTTCTTACTCAGATCCAAGAATTACTATTTGTTTTAAATAAATTGTTTTAAAAGACCTTATAGATTATTCTCACTAATTTGTACTAATAAATAAGTAAGAGAACAATTTAATATTCCCAAGTTTTACCTTTATGTGTTTTCGTGAAGAGCAAAGAGTAATCTACATTTTTTTCTCTCCTCCCTTTCCCCCCCGCTTTTTTTTTACCGGTGGTAACAAGGGTGTAGATTACAGACAGACTTTTCACTCACAAGCCCCTAGACCTACTCACTTAGCAGCTGTGGTGTGAATTGGATCATATCTACTTCACCATGTAGATGCTGGGCAATAGCTATTATAGCTTCTAAGGATGGAATGCTTTTATGTTACTTTTTCTTCAATGAAAGAAAAATTATTACACTTTAATTATTATGCTTTACTGGGGGGAAATATTTGTTATATAAACAACTTTTGAAAATAGATTTTAAACAGAAAGACTTAGTTTCCCTGTTAAAAGAATGGGAAACAGTGGTAGTTGGAAAAAGCTCAGACTCTAAGCCATATTGAGCAGTTTTGAAATCACCACTCACCAATGAGGAGACACTAGTCAAATATCCCTTTGAGACAGTGATTTCTTTGCCTTTAGATGTATACACAGAAGTGAGATTGCTGGATCATGTGGCAGTTCTGTTTTTAAGGAACCTATGTACTGAGGAACCTATGTATTGTTTTACATAATAGCTGTACAAGTTTACATTCCCATCAAGGGTATACAAATGTTTCCTTTCCTCCACATCCTCACCAGCACTTGCTATATCTTGTCTTTCTGATAACAGCCACCCTAATCACATGTGAGGTGATGTTGCATTGTGGTTTTGATTTGCAATTCTCTGATTAATGGTTAGGGATATTGAGCACCTTTTCATGTACCTGTTGGCCATTTGTATATCTTCTTTGGAAAAATGTGTATTCATGTCTTCTGCTCATTTTTAATTGGTCTGTAAAAACTTTTCACATATAAATTTGAAACAGAATGGAGCACATGCATGTTTTATGTAAACTAAATTGTTTTCTTGTGGAATTTACTGTTAATAAGGCTTTTATTTCCTGGAGTAAAGTAAAAGGACTGTTAGGGTCTAGGGCAATGGTGTATGCAACAAGAGTCTATATAACCAAATCAGTCATTTTTTAGGTGTTGTGAGAAACGATTCTAACAATTATGTTTTATAGGAAAACATATTTCCAGAAAAACAACTGGAACAAAAATGAGACCGTCTGGTAGGATCATAACTAATTATACATATACATATATATACATACATATGTATATATATATAAAGTTGGAAGGTGATGCTATTAGTAGATGAGTTTCTAGCCACAGCAAAAGTTTGTCTCTATTGCTCCCTAAACTGTGTTAAATATTGTTATATAAACTTCCTGTCATTTTATACCTTTGATATTTTCTTCCCGTCTCCACTTACTAGCCTTTGATAAATCACAAATCACTATTTAAATTTTAACTAGTTATTACTTTGTGTTATATAAGAAAATTCTCCACCTTCTCTGGGAAGTAAAATGTGACTGGTTTCCAATACAGTTAGTGTCTGGGTGTTAGTAAACTTTGGTAAAAGTTTATTGATGGAGGTGGAGTTTCCTATAGCTCCCATATAGCCTTAACCTCCATCCACATAAATCGCAGACTCCCTAAGCTCATGTCCCTCAGATATTAGCAATTAACAAAAACACTTGTTCATTTAGATTCTTTTGGTGTGGAATACACCACTGTTTTCTTCCAATAGTTCAGATAACAGAGAGTTGACCATTTTAAATCAAAATAGAATTCTTGGCATGTGTTTGCAGAATTATGTTTTAAAGTATGTGTATCTCTGTCTTAGAGATAATCATGCACATAACTGTCCATAGGTTTTAGATATTATTCAGTATTTTTTGGAAAATATTTTCTATTTAAGCCATTTTCTTTATTTGTTCACCTACTATATCTTTTACTTCTATATCCCAGGAATACTTAAATTTAAACCACATATTTGATGATAAAGCCCTTTGGCATTTATTGGGGGTGGAGGCAGGGACATGAGCCTGTCTTAGAATTCTACAAATGTGTAGTGTACCCATGAGTTTTCACACTTTAGATTTATGGTAATGCTCTTGCGCCAACTTGGCAGGATACACAATTAAACTTGTTAGTGTTCATTTTGTAAATGAAATTAAACTACATAGTTTATGGTCATTATAGTATAATGTTTCGTATGTAATTTCAAAATTCATTCCAAAAGTTTGTATATGTTAAAGGCAAAGTTCTGCCTTAGTAAGTTACCTTTTAAAAATATACATGTTAAAAAGAGAAACCTCAGAAAGGCATGACAAGTGTTAATGTTTAATTATGCTACAGTAAATCCTCATGGTGAAGGATTCTTTTGAGGATATACAGCTCCTCCTACCAAAAATAGCTTCCTTGGCTATAGTAAAACACAGGCAAAGCTCCTAGTTGCACAAATGTATACAAAAATGAGAGATCACAGAGGCATGTTGAAGGGAGGGAGAGAGGAGGAGGGAGGGGAGGCAGGAGAGGGAAAGATTGGGGGGAGGAGGGAGGGGGAGAGGGAGAGAGAGAGAGAGAGAGAGAGAGAGAGAGAGAGAGAGAGAGACATACTCCGTTCCCAGATAAGTGGAAATTGTAATAGATACTGCAGATATTTTATAGTGTCCATAATGTAGACATAACTTCTCTTATAGATTTATATTGTACCAATCCATATATTAGCAAATTAGAAAGTATGACAACAGCTGGAGTTAAAGGAGGATGGTAGTTGATGAAGGATCTAATTTAATTTGAACTTTGAATAACAGTAGACAATAAGAATAATTCTTGTAATTAATATCAAAGCTTTGATATAAGGAAGTACCCATTTTGAAAGGCAAATGTGGAGCATAGAACATTGTGGGAAAGAGAAGAGAGTTGGCTAGTAAAACATCAGAAGAGGAAGAAAATACAGTGAGGACTAAGATGGTTATGTTTCAGCCATTTTTGGCCAAGTGTTTCATGGCGACTTTATGTGGAGAGATGATCATTAAGACCAGAACCAGTGTATATCATTAGATGAATTTTATAGATATTTGCTTAAGTTAACTCATTTATCAATAAACCATATGCATATGGTTTACTACCAGTTGTGACTTCAGGAATTCTCCACTAAGTATTTCTGTTTCTATAGAATTAAGAATTAATCCTTTCAGCTGTCATTGTAAACAAGCATATGAAAATGATCATTGCAATTGAAATTTGGGTCCTGTAGTGGGAAGAACAGTGCAGAAGTCCGTTTACCACAACGTACTCCAAGCACATTCATGGGCTACCTGAATCAGAATCTTTCGGAAGAGCTAATAAAATGCAGAACCCCATCTCAGACCAACTGTTTGGGTGGATCTGAGAAATCTACATTTAACCAACTCTCTGGGTGATAACTGTACACAAAGAGACACAACTTTATAGAACGCCGTCAGAATAAAGCCTGTTCCTGTTGGAGTATGGACACATACTACGGTGGTACAATAGGCATTTTATTTTGTCTCATTTTTCTTTCAAACATTTCTCCCTCAAACCATTTTAAAGTACAGAAATAATAGAGACATAAATATCTACAAATACCAGGAATGTTTGTTATGGATTCTTTGGAGACTAAGACAACCCCGCCCCCTCTTCACTCAGCAGGGGACCAGATGCCTGAGAAGCCATTTTGCCCTAGGAAGCATCACAAGTAGCCACCTGCCGTGTTAAACATATTGCAAAACCTGGGGAAAAACAGATTTTTTTTTTTCCAGTGGATAAAGCTGGAAGCTTTTATCTTGCAGATAACATTAGTGGGAGAAAAGCCAGTGGCTCTGCTGGGTCACGAAGTCTTCATTATGTTGCTTTTGTTGATGATTACACACAAGAACAAGCAAGTGTTGCTGCAGTAGATGCCTCATACCTGGCTGGAATGCAGATTGCATGGGATAGTCCTGAAATATGCCACTTTTAAAAATCTCTGTAAGTGGTTCTCAGATTTTGGTGTGAATCATACTACTTTTAGAACCGCTGAAAGCCTAAATTCTAGGCCCCACTCCCAGAGATTTTGACAGTTTAAATAAGAACAACAGTCTGTCATTTCCTCAGTGACCTGTGTCTCGCAGAGAGTTGGACTTATAGGTGGTAGCTAAAATGAAAGCATATGTTATAGCACTATCAGTACTTAGAATATTTTTAAAAATACAGACTTTGTTACAGCAAAGAGCTGTAATTTTAAAAAAGCTTTGGAGGGTGCCTCATTTATTTCATACCATAGAAAGTACGTTGAAATTGCAGCATGAAAATAATTTGAATATTCTGTCATGTATACAATTGGTTAAACTGTATATATTCATCTTATTCTAATCGAATATGAACTATGGACATTTTGATTTACTTACCAGGAGTAAGTAAACCAGGAGTAAGAACTTCAAATGAGCTTAATTGGGCATCATACACTTTAGAAGATGTTTCTTCTCAACAGAAGAAGCAGCTGAGGGTTTTGTCTTGGCAGGTAGCAGAAGTAGTAGCTTAACTGAAGGGTCTCACTTCAGACAGACCTGCTGAAGTTTGCTTAAAGCTTTTAAATGTATCAGACAACAGTACTGAAACAGTGGCCAGTGAAAGAGTGAATTCCTTCCAAAACATCACTTCATGAATAGAGCACTATCTTAGAACCACCACACACGCAATGACACACATCACTGGAGTTAATAGAGTGCTTAAAGGCACGATGCGAATGTCCACATTTTCTGAACATTCTGTAACAGCTGGGTGCAAAGCAACAGAATTGCTTTCCTATTAAATACACCTATTGCAGCAGCAGTGTTTACTCTGAATTCCCAGAAGAAAACAAAAAGCTTCGTTTTGGTAATTTAAGATTGTTTCTGGAGTAATTAGAAAAACTTTCTTAAATGGATTGAGATAGAATGTATTACCATATCTCCCTTCAAATATTTTAAAGAAAGTGCCATTGCTGTCAGAGTACATGGAGAAAAACTAAATGACCTTTGGAGCTTTCTTTTACATTTCTATGTTTTTATATTTTTAAATTTATATTTAATATTGAATATCCAATATTATCGATAGTTAGAAAAAGCCTATTCTTTAGTATTCAATAGTATTTTGTTTCATATACTGTGCTGAACTTGGTTTAATAGTCAGAAAATAGATTTCATTTTCTTGGGATGACATTAATAATATTAATTTAATTACTACTTTTTTACAACCCGATGATCTTATGCACTGACTTCCTTCCTTGATGATATCTGCTTAAATGATAAACTACTTAACCAAGTCTACCAATTCCCATTTATCAAGAAGAATATCAGCTTATATTTCCTTTTCACTCTTTTTATGTTCCCAAAGAAAAAAATCATGTTGAATATCACTTACGTTTGTAAAATTAATTTCAGATATCCTGTTTAGTAAGTCTTATTTTGAAATTTTTGCCCTTCTGTGTCTTATCTCAGTTTTTTTCTTAAATCCAGCCAAGGTTTTTTTAATCTTCTAATTTTTTTTCTGGTGCAAAGGAAAAAACCTTGCGGATTCCTGTCCAGATTTGCTCGGCCAGTAACTTTCTCATTAGCATTTATGCCCCTCAGTCACAGTAGCTATCTCAGATTGTCCACTTATGACCTCTGTCTACAGTCACGCACCCCTTGATGATGGGGATACGTCGGTGAGGTGATTTCGTCACGCAAACATCAAAGAGTACACTTACACAAACCTAGATGGTGTGTCCCACTACTGTAATTGTATGTGCTATACTTTTATACCGCTGGCAGTGCAGTAAGTTTGTTGACACCAGCATCACCATAGATACATGAGTGATGCATTGAACTATGACGTTATGACAGCTACAACATCACTTGGCGATAGGAATATTTCAGCTCCATTATAATCTTATGAGCCCACCATTGTGGACTGTTGTTGATCGAACGTTTGTTATGTGGTGATGACTGTATTTCTGGTCATTCTAAGGATTCCTGGAGCTCCTGGCACTCATGCATCTAAGTCTTCACTACTTCACTAGAGCAGATGTTCCCTAGGTGTTCACAGGTAAGACTCCACAAGGTCTGTTCTGACTCACACCTTGGGCTCTAGTTGTATACTGTGGACTGCTGAGCTCAAAGTTGTGGGCAACTTCATACCCTCCTGGGAAGTGATTCATATTCTGTTTCTTAGGAAAAATAGCTGCACTATATAATTTCTGCAAGCTTTCCCTCTCTTTCCTGAGTCTCACTTTACCACCTGTAACCTGATTACTAGAAATTTACAGACTCTCTGGGAGAGTCAGAAACTCCTCCTGATGCCACGATCCCTTCCAGAAAATGGATATTTCCCTTTCCTTCTGAAGTTTCGGGGAAAAGAATATTTCTCAAATATCTGTTTTGTATAAATTTATTATGTAGCTGAAGGTTTTATTTTGTCAATATTGGAGAGGAGAGAAAAAACCTGTTTTAGTTTTTATGAATCACAAGGATTTTACTGATTGACACAGTATTATAATAAAATGATAACTCGCATTCATTTTAGAATGCCTCTGTCACTAGAGGATTCTGACTTTTCTTCTGCACTAAAAATTGAATTATAATCAGAACTATTCTTAAGTGTATTTTACTACATTATAATTTTTTAAATTGGCATTTCTTATATGTGTTATTGTAACCAGAGGGCAACTGAGTCAGGGGCTCATGCTGCCTGCGCTGCTCAGCCAACAGACCGACACAGGTGTTGGGATCTTCAGAATAAGCATTTATTGTCAGAGCACTGGTGATCTGAGAAGGCAGCAGGTTAACACCTTCAAAAACTGCCTTGCCTTCTCAGTTGGGCTTAGGGTATTTAAGGGAATATCTTGGCATTATTCCAGTAGCTATGTGATGGTTGGGGATGCAGGGGATTGGTGGGGGGAAGCTGTTTTGCTTCACGGAGCCTCCCTCTGACAGTGTGGTCCTCCAATGGCGTTAGCAACCCAGGAGCAAAGATGGGAGCAGTCTGGAAAGAATGCCAGACCAGAAGAATTATGATCAGGAAGCATAAGGGCATTAATCATAAGTTTCAGGGCAACTTTTTATGGCAGGGGACATTCCAAGCTCTGGATCAAGCCACTGGGGACAATCTATTGTTAAGCTATAGGGCAAGGAAAAGTGAAGCCGGGTATGCTGGGAGGCCTTTACTATGGGGGTCCCAACCAGGCCCTTCTTCACTATATGGGTATTGTAGGCCGAATAATGCTCCCTGCCCTAAATCTCCATTTTCTAATTCCCAGAACCTATGCATGTTACCTTATATATGGCAAAAAGGTCTTTGCAGATGTGATTAAGTTAAGGATCTTGAGAAGGGGAGTTTATGCTCAATTATGTGGGTTGGCCAAATGTTACCACAACAGTCTTTATATGAGGGAGACAGGAAGAATGAGAGAAAGAGGTGTGAGGACAGAGGCAGAGAATGAAGTGATGTGCTTTACTGATGGAAGAAGAGGCTGTAAGCCAAGGAATGCAGGTGGCCACTAGAAGCTGAATATGGCAAGCAAACAGGTTCCGTCCTCACAGCCTCTAAAGTCTAGAATGAACCAGCCTTGCTAACACCTTAACCTTACCCTGGTGAAACTGATTTTGGATTTCTGACCTCCAAAACTGTAAGATAAATTTGTGTTGCTTTAAGCGCTAAATTTATGGTAAATATTTTAGCAACAGTAGAAAAGTAATACAGTTAGTGTAAATATGAAAGAGAGTATTAGATTGCCTCTCCCTAATGATGACAGACAATATTTTACTATACTTTGGTAAGATATGAAACTAGATTGGCACACATGATTTTTAAACATAGACTCGGCACAGTGAGGCAGTTTGTATATGTACAGCACCATGATAATAAAAATAATAGTACCTTTTTTTCTCTAGGATTATCAAAAATATGTGTATGTGTGTTTGTTTAAATATTTGTGTGCTTATGAACATGAATGTTTTAAATATATGACAAAGATTATAATTTAATCCTTATAGCTCCACAAAATATGTGCTATTATCCTAATTTTATAATGAGGAAATGGAGGTTTCGTTGACCCAAATCATTCAGTTACTAAATGATAGAGCTGAAATCCCAGCTCCAGTGTTTCTAACTCCAAAAATCAAATATTTGTTTAACTGTATTGTCTTGTCTGTTTGAAATTTCTTGAAACCTTTTGAACAATATGTTTGAAATATTACATGTGACTTTTCTATTTTACTTCAAGTGCTAAAGAAATAATTGTTCCCTTTTTCCTCCTTGTTGTTCCCTTCATATTATATTTTTTACAAGGAACTGCTAGGTACTGATAAGACATCTCTATAAGTATTATAATTCTGATTATGATATTCAAGTTCTAGAAATTACAGAGTATTCGAAATCTTAGGAAAACCCTTACTCTTTAAAATTTCATTAATTCCAGAATCATTCTTATAAAAGGACATAAAAGCTATACTATTAGACAAAGACTGGAAAATAAATACTGTATTCTAAAAAGGATATAGGAGGAAAAAATACCACCAGACTTTATATAAAGATTCATAGTTCCGAATGAGATTGTTAGTGAAAAAAGGATACTTCAAAAAAATGTGGTGACAGAAAGAAATCTAACTATGGGAGGGGAACACACAATGCAATATATATATGCCTTACTGTTGAATTGCACACCTGAAACTTACTGAATTTCGTTAACCAATGTCATACATACATACATACATACATACATACATACATACATACATACATTCATAAATAAATAAATTTATTTGAAAAAACAGCTGGGAGATGTTGAGTGGCTGACGGTTTGCTGTTAACTTTATGCTTTATTTTAATGATACTGTTGGAGATGAGGAGAATGAACATGCAGAGGTCTTATAACTTTCTTCAAATTTTGCTTCTGTTCAGGAGTGGCAACACAAAATATCCTTATAGTTCATAGTCTAGCTGGCATTTTGAGAAGTACAATTAACTCTTTCCAGTCACTAGGATAGTGGTTAGAGGACATACATTACATAACAAGAAGTTCAACGCAAACTTGTTGGTGGGGAGTGGGGACAGATCTGTTGTGGTTAACTGACCAGAGCGTTATTGCCAGAATTGATCCAACACCTCTGACAGGGAGAGGGCTTCCCTCTTTTCCGCCACCATTATTCCATTCCATCCTGTGTGCATCAGTACTATCCCTGTGTGTCAGGAAGATTAAAACTCTTCCAGCTGGAATATCTATCTTTAGGTGTACAAAAGCGTTACCTTGTTGGAACCTCAAAGGAGGTTTTGTTGCCCATAAACAAATTGTCCTCAGTAGACTATAAGAAGCTGTAAGACACAGAGGTTGTCTGGCTTCTTCTCTGTGATATCTCCAGTATCTGGAAGAGTGCATGAAGTACAGTAGTGTCTCAATAAATAATTTTTGAATGTATGCATGAATTGGCCAAACATCTCCTCCCATGGTCACATATGACTAAAGACCAAGAGATTATATATTTGCTTAGGTAAGAATTGTATCTCCTGTTTGCTTTGTTTCATAATGCTTGCTTGTTGTTATTATTATATTATTAATACATTCTCTGACCATAGTTTTGCTTCTTTCTAGAAATAATATTGTTATGTAACACCCCATGTTGCTTAGAGCTCCATGTCAGATCACACTGTAAGCCTTCTCAGAAGAGTATCGATATGTTCTCTTACTATTATGTTAGGATCCTTTGTGAGGACCCAAGGAGAGCAATGTCTCCTTATAAACAAGCTATCATATATCTGAGTCTTTGGCTCCTTCAGATCATGGAAATGCACCATGAAACTCAAAATAAGTTGAGATTAGACAAATTCCAATTTTAATGTAAAGAGCAAAACATTCTTTTTCCTAAGTAAATGTTTTCATTAAATGAAGATTATCCCTCTTTTCCTCATTTCTTATTGCAAGGAGAGGATGGACTCTCCTTCCTTTCCTTCTTTCCCCCAAATAAAGATAGTTTGTAAATCAGCACTGACTGAAATGCAGTTTGGGCTGCTGAGCAAGATCTATATTTTTCAGTAAGGCTGATCTTCTGTAAAGAAAGTCAGGCATATTCTCTGATGCCAATTATTAGACAGAATGTCTAGATTTTTACCTCTTCCTCTTCTACCTGCTCCTAGAAAATTGTGGAAGTATCAAATTGCCGTTTCCCCACCCCCAGAGACAAATGTTCAGTTTTTTTTTCATTTGGTTTATTATTTCATTTTACCTGCCCTCCCTTCTCAAAATAAAATTTTAAAAGTCTGATAGGATTAGGGATAAGGCTGACTTAAATGCCGTGTACTGACCAAATAAATATATAGAATAGTATTAAATGTCATGAATACAGACATTTTTCTATTCACCTAATTAGCTCTAAAATACATATTTTTTCATTTTGTTCCTTCTAGCATGTTGGCGTTTGCTTCCAGTTTGCCCCACTGTCTCTGAATTGATGTCCTTGAAGTACCAAAACTCCTTAGTGACTACAGAACTCATAATTAACAATTTTCTTAGTACTGCTCTTCATTAAACAGCTATTAGGAATTTCATCATACATTTCATTTTAGAGACTAAGATTAGGAATATGTTTTGATTCTTCTAAGAAAAATGGCAACACAGTGGAGATATAAGAACTAAATAATCAGCCCACTTTGGGAAATGAGATAAACTGCCTTTTATCAGTATGATAAATTAAAAGAAAATAAAAATAGCTAAGAATAAGCAAAGGAAATAAATTCAGCATCATTCATCAGGATGACACAGGAGGAACAACAGGCCCCTTGGAAGAGCGAGATGATAGACGGCAACATCTGGCCCCTTTGCCTAAAAGAGATATTTGTTCCTGGCAAAGAAAAAACTTAACCTTCTTCTTCATCGTTCCAGCTCTGTGGGCCATTTCTCAGCTGTGTGAGTCATCAGTGGCAGTTCTCGTTCAGCAGCATTTGGAAGGACACGTATGTGCCAGGCTCAGTTCAAGGAGCATGGGAAACGACTGTAAATAAGCAAAGGTCCACGTCTCCCTAACACATTCACTTGGAGGGTAATCCCAGTGATGAATATCAGGACTGAATGAACTTTTAAAAAAAATTTAGTATGGAAATTTGAATGCTGGTGTATGAGTTTAAAAAACAACACTTTTAGAAAAAAATATTTAAAAATTATTTATTTACTTTTGCATTTTTATCTTAAACCCTTGTAAAGAGGGATAGCCCTGACTCATTTAGGCATTATGAAAATTACTATACCGTATATAGCTCTTTTTGAATCTGCAGTCATTCATTCAACAAATTATTAATCCTAGTGCCAGGTACTGAAGCTAAGTGCTGCACAGTGAAGCCATCTTTTTAAATGATTCAGCACATCTCTGCAGTGAAGAGACTAAGCATTTTACAAGTCTGACTGTTTATACCTAAGCATATGTACATATAATTACAGACGTGGGCATATCAGAATTTGTCAGGACCATTAATTACTGTACTTGGTACCAGAGATACCAAGAAGCAAAAGATGAGAACCAGGTCTCCAGGGCCTTCTGGCCTAGCTATTAGATGTGTTCTTTAAAGACTAAGTGTATGTGAACAATGCAATTTATATATATATGTATGAATATATATATATATATATATATATATATATATATATATATATCTATATAAATGGTTGTAGAGAATCATAAAACATATTTACTGTTTAACAATATGAGGAAAGTTTTTCCCATGGCAATGACTCACTATTCAAAAACATTTGACTTCTGTACATTTATAGAATATAAAATTTTAGTTATCCCAATGTTTCTTTTGTCTCTTTATTACTTGAGCTCAAGTCCTCAGAGACTCATTTTCTGTATCCTGCTATATCTAGGGCGTTATCTGTTTAGGTCTGCTTAGCTCATTTACTCAGAACTAATGAGAACGAAGTCTCAACTTTGATACCCAAGAGACTGCACATTTGCCATCTTAGCTCTTAACCGTAATGGTGAATTTGTCTCCGCATCAATCAGTCTATTGGCTGGATGAAATTCATGTTATTGGTAAAAATGCTCTTCGATAAATACCTGACCCTATTTGTTTAATTACTAATAAAGGCATTATGAATGTTTTTTATCGTGAGAATTATTAAAATAGATTTTATTATTCTTATGAAACTCTTCATAGGGCTTCCAATATTTGCAACGCGTTATCAGGTTTTGGAACTCAGGAATACTTAAGTGTTGGCAAAAATGAGGAAAATAAAAAACTTGGAAAAAATGGCAGCAGATGAAAAAAAAACTGTTGGGAAGCTAGGTTCTAATGTTAATATTTATAATTGACCAAAGTTCACAGTAGAATGGTAAGCAACATTACATCTGCATGGTGTATGAATCACAGAAATAATTTAAAGTTGTGGCTTATTGATTATAGATTTAGTACGTAGCATAGTGCTCGGCCCATGGAAACTTCTTAATTACTCATTGCCAAAGGGAAAAACTAACTAATGGGTCCATGAATTGACTTTGGTTATGAAGAATGAAACTTATAAATAGAGCAAAAGACTTCTTCAGTTTGAGCTTCAGTTTCCTTAATTTGTAGTGCCTGGATAGGATAGTTCAGGATGTTGTGTTGTTGGAGAAGGTCCTTGAAAGGTCGTGACCAGTGGTTGACCTGAGAGCTGGGCCTTGGCAGTGGGAGCCATCTTTACCCCTCCCCTGTCTTTGGGATGTACCTTCCACCTGCTCTTCCCATAGCCAAAGGAAGTGTAGGGATGAAGCCCTGAGAAAGTAATGTGGTGTTGAGACCACCTACACTGAATAAGTGACTGAACCTTGGTAAGACCTTATAAATATATAAACTTTTAAGATTCTGATGGGTGGGTGCAGAGATCTACTATTCTTATAGCTGCTCAAGACAAGCCTCGTGTGTAAAGTTCCCTGGTTTGATAAACTCACCACATGCCAGTCTGGAGTGGTCTGCCTCTTTATTTGCTCTCTCCTGCCCTCTGAGTATGGGGACCAGTTTTGAATATTTCACCAGGGGAACTTCCAAGGTTGCGAACCAACATCCTTATTATTATTAGACCTGTTTTGTAAGTGTGCAAATGGACAGAGAGGTTAGATTTTGCCAGACTCGATAGTTAAGTAGCTGCCAAAGGAAAAGAAATAGTTCACAGACTCCAAATTCATTTCTGTATACTAGTCCATTAAAGCTAGTTTCCTTTCTAGATTCTCAGAAAGCTGACTTTTTATAACTTGGTCTCACTCTGTCACCCAAGTAATGGAAGAGAGTATTGATATAGAAAACGAAATATACATAATCAAATTTTGTCAGTGAAGATGATCCCTTTATTTTAATATTCAAGATACTGAGCAGCAGCAATAACAGCAACAGCAATAACAACAGTAATACACATACACACACACACACACACACATAGTCAATAGAGGACTGTTATTGTGCTTCGTACCACATCTCCAGAAGTTACCCTTCCATGGTTTTATCTTCCTCCCTTCTTCCCTCCCTCCCTCTCGTCCTTCCTTCCTTCCCTTCTTTCTTTCCTTTATTTTTGAATATTATTCGATTCTCACTATGGTGTGACAGAGTAATGGACAGAATTCTCCACTAAAAGCCAGTTAATATAAATCATCTAAATAACTTATAGGAGACAAAGATTTTTACACAAAGCCAGCCTTATTTGTACCCCTTTCCTGTGATGGGACACACACTTTGCTTGTAATCCCAACAAGAACGGAACAAGGGTTTGCAACCTGGTGATGACCTTTGAAAGGTTGCTGCCACACCTACAAAAAAGGGTGAGAAGAAAGTAGCCCTCATACTGATAATATTCACAAATTTTATCCTTAAAACAAATGTATCCTTAATGTAAGCAACACATACCGTGAAAGAGGGTGTTCTTCAATTGATTAGTTACTGCCTCTAATATGCATTATTTAAATATATGAATATTTGCTTTAAAGGGAAGGAAAGATAAACTTCCTATAACCCTTGCTATGTATTATAAAATAAATGGAGTAAGGAAACTGATCTGCATGAAAAAATGATGGTAGGGACTGCTGGGTCCTTTGAGGCTGGTGGTTTATTTTACAGTGGATATTGCGTATCCTGTACATAGCCCCAAAGACCAAATCCTTTCTGGTTAATATTTCCATTCTTTTTGACTCAACCAAATACCAGTATTACTGTTATAACACCACTTTCTGCTGTTTACTAAACATTCCTACCCGAGACGGGCTGTCCTTCGGGCATATTGCCAGTTTTCAGAATAGTCAATTTGGTTGTTTAGTCTCTCATCTGTCAAGAATTCAGGACTTTCGATCCCTCTGGTGGTCCAGTTAGAAACTTTTCCCTTTCACAGCTGCGCACCTTCTGCCTCACTCAACGTTTTATATTTATGAGTTTGATACTAATGTTGTCTCTCGGTACAGTGAATGCAAGTTTATTAATTCCCGAAATTCCCATTGACCGAGTAACTGATCTTTCTATATAACTACTTGTTTTAAGTAGAAAAAGATTTCTATTGAAAATACTATATCGTATACTGAGCTTGCCTGTTTGGGGATTGGGAAAGAATATGTATGTATGCATGTGTATATGCGCAATTTTATAACAACATTTTCATGACACCTTATCTTTATTATATAAAATCTGAAACACATACTATAGCAGAGACGATGAGAGTGAACTCCCATGTTTCTATTGCCCAGCTTCAATGATGATCAACTCACGGCAAGTCTTGTTTCATCTTTCTTCCGCATTCCTCCCATTCTCCCAGATTATCTTGAAGCAAGTCTCAGATATTTCATTTCACTTGTACATTTTAATACATATTTTTAAATAAAGGACCATTAAAAAGCTGCACCTGCAATACCATAATCCCATCCCAAAATTAGCAATAATGAAAGTATATTTTAATATAGGCAGCTCCCAGGCAACTAATTATATTAGCGTTTCCTTTCTAAGTCAACTTGCAGAACCTTTCACTCAAAACTATAATCTTATGGTGAAGATTTGGCATCTAGGCTGTATCACAGGTGCCCAGTTAATCAGGATGCAGTTAAAGCGTGGTACTAATTGCGCTAAGTTCTAGGCGCTGAAATCAGGGCTTTTCTTTCCTGTGCTCAAGGCCAACTGTATAGTAAATTTTGAAATGCAGTAAAGCTGATCTTCATTTCTGCATCCTGGAACCTAACTGTCACCTACATTTTACCCCTAGGACTCACACTAGTGCACGGAACCCGGTCACTTCCTATCTTCCACAGTGCTGCCTGCAACCATACCACCTGGCTTCGTTCCTTACTCTCATCCCCAGTGCAATGTCCTATTTTTTCAGAGTCCTATTTCTGGAGTAAATTTTAATAGAAAGGCAACCCGTATACAAAGGTGTGAATAGGAATAATCATTTTTCTAAAAGCCACCTTTTAATTATTGATTTTGATAACAACCTTTGGCAGGTAAAACGGGAGTGCTAGAGGACATGGAAGCCGGAACAACAGCCATGTTTATGTCTGGGTAATATGTCAGCTCTTGGCATCCTGAAAGTGATAAATGAAGGCACTATGACTGAGGCATGCTCCAGCCCATTATTCTGTCTTCTCTTTCTGTTTGCATTCCTATGACTTTAATTTGTCACAACCTTAGTAGGAACAGACAGAATAAGAGAAAGAATAAGTTGGAAGGGGAAGAATAAAAAGTAGAAAAGAAAGACAGAGGTAAGGGGAAATCTAGGTGGGAGATGAATTGAACCATGTGGATCCTGGCATATTTCTAAAGAACAAAAATACTGGAAATAGGACCACCTGCGTATTTATTTAAATGATTTCTTAATGATAGGCACATGGCAATTTATTATATTGTCTTCTCTGCTATTGTACACGCTTGGAATTTTACATAATAAAGATAAAGATAAACTCGAGTATAAATATGATAAAAGAGGTGATAATGAGGTCGAGATGACTGAGAGAAGTATTCAGAGATTTTGTCTTTATTATTCTACATAAAATCCTGAGAATTGTAAATTATATATGTATGTATATATATGGAAATATATGTGTATATACACACAAACTTGTAATACTACACACACACACACACACACACACACGCACATAAATGTGTCAGTGTAAAGAAGTTTTCCCTATACCTTCCTAGGTTCTTCCGGCTGGTCTAAGAATTAAATTGACATGAGACAGATTGAAAGGAAAAGAAAAAAAACAAATTTAATTACATATATACACACAGAGGTTCCATAAGAATTTGGGGCCCCAGGACAAATCAGGCAGTCGAAGTTTCTATTTTATATATGCCAATCTGAGCTAAAGAGAAGAAAGTAGTGGTTTAGGACTTCAAAGTGGAAGAATACAATTCATATGGAGATGAAAAAAGCAAACGTTTGGTAAACAAATGTTTTCTGAGTCGCTCAGAGACATTGGGACACAGAGTGGACTCTGATCTCCAGGCCCTGCTGTCTCCCCCACCACACCTAGTTCATATTGTATTATGGTTTTCTGTGGTGATAGCACCCTTCCTGAAACAGGCCCTCTATCTAAGTTCTTTTGGGCAGTAAGAGAAAGTCAAAGGTTCTTCCTAAGTCTTCTGTTTCTTAAAAATAAAATAATTTTCATGCCAGAGAGACTGGGGTGGCAAATTTTGCTTCTCTACATTGTGACAAAAATAGAAGAAAAATGAGATGAGTTAAAGCATTCTTCCAAATGCTTTATAAAGTGACCTGTTAAAGGCCCACAATTTTAAAGAGAAAGAACAGATCTGCACTCCTATGGCATTTTAATAGTCTGGTAATAATACTAAAAAAAAATAAATGCATATATACATGTAAAACATAAAAGGCTGAACAAGAGAATTTAAAGAGCTAAAATCCAATTCCACAAATGAGAAGTACAGAATCAGAAGAGTGTGTGCTTTTGTTCTCTCTTCAAAATCTTGTGTTTTAGCAGGTTGCTTTGTAAAGCATTTTAAAAAATAATGCGCCCATTTTTTCTTTCTTTCACAAGACCTGAATTACTCATCTTTAAATCTTGCATTTGTCCTGTTTTTTAATGTTAACTTATTGAATGGCCTACTATTTACTTTCTTGTTTCTTTGCCACCAGTAAAATCTCTAAGACCATAATAACAGGTAACACTGTTCATTTAGGAAAGGAAATATTATTATTTTTTAAATAAAATGGATAAAAGAAATATTAACTAGTGATATAAAAAGGATTAATAAAAATTATTTAAAAAATGTTTTCATCAGAAGGGTGCTAAATATCTCAGGCTTTCAAGCAGCTTAATTATCTACTGACACAAAAATTATAAAATTTTAATGAACGTGCTTTTATGTGTCTGTAAATAACATTCAAAATTGTTTTTGCGTAACTGGATTATCAGGGTCACCCCTGGCAAAGCTATGATTTATATTTTTCAACAAATATAGTTATAGTTTGAATGGTTGGTAACAGCTTCAGTTCCCCAAATGCGGGGAAAACCTAGTGCTTATTGGTGGCTTTCAGTTTGCGTGGAGAGACTGGGACATGAGGACAGCTTTGTTTCTTTCAGAGCTGTGGAGCGCCTTTGACTTCGTTGTTAGGAGAAGGAATTCATCTTGCCTATTATTTCTCATCATTTGAGGAGTAGCTGTTTCTTAGTTCTCCTGCTTCTAAGTATTCTACTAGGCTTTTCCTCTTGTTAGAGAGTTTGGGAAATATCATCTGGCAGAGAATTCTGAAATTAATTCTCTAATGAGTGAATTCTAGCTCATTAGGAAATTTTCATGATTTCTAGGTGAATTAAGTAGCGTGTGAACTCCATCCGGTAGGAACATTATTTTGGTTTCTGTTATTTCTCCAGCATCTACAGTAGTGCCTGGTGTAAAGTAGATGTCAGTAAGTATTTATTAAATAGAAAATTGACTTTACTCATTCACAATTAGACACATGAATGTGTGAAAAATATATGATTGGGATTGTCTTGGCCTACGTGATTGTTTTAAAAAAATGCATAAATTTTTGCATATTGTTTTGCTTGTCTCATTCTAGGATATAAATATGACCCAGGCATTGCCTCAAGCTAATATAAGTCATTTACCAAGCCTATTATTTCATCTATGTCTTTGTGTTCCTCTTCAAGTAAATTATCTGAACTAAAGAGGCAAAATATAGGGTAAAACTTTAAGAATATGATATTTTCATATTCTTTCCTTATATAAAAGAGCCTTATCGATGATGGTTTTAAAGACATTTCTACCAAACATGGGTTTACTAAAGAAAATATTTTTCATTAAAAGAATTTTTTCTTACTTTTTTTGTGGAAGAAATATTGTATGTAGCACAGGTAGCAAGTGAATCAGCCATGTGAAGGCACCTTCTGTTTGCTCGCTGTGGGCGCCAGGAAAGTGTAATTGTGTAATTGCATTTTGGAATACACCCAGTTCAGGTGTTCAGAACAAAACCCGAAAAGGTTCTTGAACTCTGTACTTCATGATGACAACCAAATAAGAGAAGTATGATCAAGTCACAGTATGAACTGAAAATTATATAATTAAGAAGAAAAACCATATATGTCCTCATGTAAATACATTACAAATGATATAGATTAGAGTTTTAGTATTATATTTCCATTCTATAAAAATGGAAATATAATAATTTCGTGGCTAAGTGAAATGTAAGGGCAGTCTTTTGTAATCCAGGTTCTGCAAGGTCTGCCAACCTTGTCTTCATCACGTTACACACCTTTTATCCTGCTTCGAGGCTTTCAATGATAGCTGAATAAAATCCACAGTGAAAGTACTCAAGGGTTATGCTTTACATAGTCACCATTCAAATATATTTCTATAGACCAACTATCCTTGTTCCCCATTGTATGAAATTTGCAGCAATTCCTTCTGTATTTACCACATTTAAAAAAAATGCCTGCCACTTCTTTTGTCTGTAATGTTTTCTTTGTCTTTGTAGGTACTGTTACTCTCTACATCGATCTCTGTCTCTTTCTACATAATATCTCACCATTTTCTCTTAACTCTTTCTGAATTATGTTCTGGCAGTATGAAGATTGAATGGTACCTAACTTCAGAAGGGGAAATCAATTTCAGATTGAATATGACAAAATCAGAATCTACCCCATTAACATCAAACACTTCTTCAGCTTGTGTTTTTTACTTTATGGCCATCAATCCCATAATTGCAGGTTATAGTACACAGTTTTGTTTTTGTTTTTGTTTTTTTTCCAGAATACAAGTTTATAGTTGATAAGATACATTAAAAAAAAAATTATGTGCAAGGTCCTATTATAAATGTTTTACATTTATAAACTCATATAATCTTTATACCAAATTCAAGTAGATTTTGTTATTATCCTCATTTTTGTAGATGAGGTGCCTGGGAAAAAGAAATTAAATAACCTGTCTAACTCACACCTTCGTAGAGGAACCAGGGTTGAAATTCAAGCAATCAGGCTCTTGAGTTTACACTTGTAACACTTATACTACAATGCCTCTCAAGACCTTCAATTTTTCCTCTTTCTGGAGTTAAAAGTAAACTACAATTTCTTTCTGTCAATAGTAACTATATATTTAAACTAAGAACATGGAATCATGTTGGAGTCCTTGATTCTAGATGAAAACAATCCCAAATTGCACAGAGCTGGGTCTGGACATGTTATCAGCTGGGTGTTACAGCTGAAAATTATTTTTTAGCTAGACTACAAGTGCCTTACCAGAAAGGTACAAATGAACAGAGAATCAAAACACAGTTCACTTAATCCACATCTCACACCTACTGACAGCCTTTTACTGAGCCACTCATTCTTCGGTGCATTGTTCTTCCTGGTCAGAATCAGTACAACTAAAATCCTGCCCACCTGCAACAGGCTTTCCTATTCTACATTGTTTGATTTCCTTCCTGAGTCAGAGTCTGCTGGTTGTGTCCCAGTACTCACTCTACTGTTCTAGAGTAAAAACGAGGCTCAGTGAAGACTGGTGTCCAACTCCACTTGTTTAAAGGAGTGACCAAGTGACTAGGCTCCTGTCAATGAGATGAGAATGAATGTGTGTGAAGTGTTTAAGGAAGCTATTCTCCTTTTTCATCCTCTTGCCTGATTCATTGATGTTATAGTTGCAAGTCTAGCTGCCATCCTGGACCATGAAGAAAAGGGTCATCCTCCCCAAATGGCTGTGAGGTGAGCTGGGAGGAGCCTGGGTCTGAGTACAACTTTGAAGAACTACCCTATTGGCCATGAATACTATATGTTAAGGCTTTTTAAACTTTTAATATAAAAGAAATGAACTGTCTTATTTATTTTAGGTTTCATTGTATCATACAGCTGAACTTAACTGACACGTTCTCTAAGCAGAAGAGATGAGTTTTAAACAATAGAACGAAGAACAATAGAAAATCAGTAAGCAGATTAATAATAATTTGCACATGATGTGGTTTAGAGTAGATTTAGTTGCTTATCTTGGAATAGAAACTTATTTTACTTATATTGCTTTTCACAGAAAATAGTATTTATCAGAAAAATATCTTCAGGACATTATCCACTAGAAAGAAAGTATAGTGATCAAGGTGATATTAGAATAATTCAGCATAAAATAAATATTTTTTTTCAACAAAAAGTTATTCTTTAGTTCTCTTAGAAATATGTATCTTTCACTTCCTCTAGCAACTCTTTTTTGTTATTGGTGCTTATAAGATGAACAGGAAGTGTAGAACTTGGACATTTAAAAATATTTTAGGCAGATTTTGTTGTTTTTTTTTAATTTATTATTTATTTTTTAAAACACAATATTCTTACTAATATTTAAATGAAACTTATGTTATTTTCTCTCCTTTTCCATCTCTCACTCCTAAACCTCTTATGAATTTGTTGCTCCCTAAAAATGAGCCAGCTGAGATCTGAACACTAACTAGTGAGCAAAAGTCTTTTATTGTCTAAAAAAGTAGTTGGTCGTGTAACCTGATCATCCTCTATTTTACCAACATCCCCCTCCCCAAATACTGAAGTCATTTCTACCTTTGGTATGACATGCTAGGGCTGGGAGGCTGACTTCTAGTTTTGACTCTACCACGGATGAGTTGAATGGCCTTGAATAATAATAATCGCTAACATGTTTGAGGATTCACTATATTCCAGGGGCTTGTCTGATCACTCTGCATGTTTTAGCTCAGTTCACACAGCATCTCATTGAGGTAAGTACTATTATCACTTCTAATATACAGGTTAAGAAACTGAGGCAGAGATTAAATAATTTGCTCAAAGTTTTACAGTTAGAAAGTAAAGGAGCTAGACTTGAACTCATCCTGTCTGGCTACAGATCCTGCATTCATAATCTCTACTCTGCACGTCAAGTTATATAACTACCAGAATACCATTTACTCATCTCTAAAGTAATTATACTTCTTAGCTGATTCTTTTGATAGCTTATGTTTCAAAGAGTTTGTTATTAATATAGTATAAGTAGGTTATTACTGGGTATGACCTAATTATGATTCATATGGATCTCATACAACTAACAGTCTCCTAATACTTCCTAGTACACCAGCCAGATACCTTGTAACAAATAAGATTTCCTGAGATTAGATGATGTATTATAGAATGGTACACCTGAAGCCGATATATTTTTATTAACCAATGTCACCACAATAAATTCAAACAAATAAAAAAGTGAATACAAATGATATAAAAAAAGATTTTCCGAGTCGGTTGAAAAACTTCAGCTTTATGATATAGGTTAGTAGGTGGCCTGTATCGGAGAGAGGAAATTCTAAATCATCTGCAAAATGGACTATTAATTCAGGCACTACATAAGTTTGTCTCCATATGTTTTTTCCTTTGCTGGAATCTGACGATACATTGGTGTGTCTAGCTCCCTGTCTTATGACAATAGAGTTGGCTGAATTCTAATGGTTTGGAACATAATTTTACATCTTACAAGAGAAATTTTTATCTTGTAGAATTAGGGAACTTTGATCTAAACATTGCCTATTAGTGTATGAAGTTCTCACATACCTGCCATGTTTCCACACTGGCTTGCTAACAATTGTATCAATATATTAAAAAGTCTTTTTCATTGCTTCAATATTTTCCACAAGATAGCATTATAATTGAAAGTTAAAGGTCTGTGTAATTTTTTTCAGGTTAAATTAACCCAATACAGAAGAAAGCTAAGGTTGGCTTTAGATGCTCTTATTGGCATCATTCGCTTGGTTTTAATGGGATCCGAAGTGTTTTATGGCGCATAGACAGTCTTGGTGTTTAGTGCATAAAATGTAGCTTGCTTGGCTGACTCCCTCCACATTCTGCCATACTTGAGTAGACAGTGGAATAACTTTTCTGTGTCTTAACCATGTACCCTATCTGATATTTACTTGGCAAGTAACTTAAAATAATTTCTGAAAGTTGTTGATTTGCCACATATATGAGTTTTTGTACAAGTAATAAAAAAATATAAATTTTCCAACATTTTCTTGGTTGAGCTAAGGGAAAAGGACCTGAGAGATTTAATTTTACTTTGTATAGTAGAATAAAAGCCATTGCATTAGAAATGTAGTGAGCATAGCATCTGTGATACAGTAAGGATTCAATATATGTTAAATTTCAAATAAGAAATAATAGGAGCTGATAAAGAAAAAGATGTGATGGCAAGGACCAAATTAATAAATTACTAAGAAAGGACTAACAAATATTTATTTAAAATTGTATATGGCTTAGCAATTACATAACAATCATGTAGTCTCTAGAATATGATACATTTTCTAACATATATCATTCATTATGAATGTATTTTACTTTGATTGGATTTCTCCACAGTTAAAATCTGGCTCACCCCAGTGGGTGCTTATGTCAGAACTAACTGGCAAAACCACTGTTGCCTACAATGCAGGTGATGTTTATAAGTACAGCAAGAAATTATACAGAGTCATGACTTGCATACAGTTGAGAAAGTTTAAAGTAAACAATGAAATCCTTCACTCTAGCCCTTGGGTGGTGTGGAGAGGGAGCACATATTCTCACATGACTTCCCCTAGAGAAGTGTGATGCATGAGATCAGTCAGATTAGTTTCAGCATTGCATAGATCTGTCCTGCTAGCAAATAAGATCAAAGATAATTAACCCTGTAGACAAGTGGCGATGGTAAACACTCCATCTTAAGGTCTGACCTTGACTGAGAGTGTATTTTTCTCTAGTTTTTACAGAAGTCATGATGAAAGAAATTATCCATTCTGATAGAGACTAGAGAATACCATGGAACATTCTGGGATAGAGAAGACAGTCAACAAAACATGCCGAATGAACATAAACGAAGGATTCTCTGCAGAAGCTGATGGATTTTAACTGTATCTTTGAAGCAATGAAAGATTTTAATCAGGAGAGTTTTGAGGTTTGATTTGTTCCTCTGACATCTGAATAGAGAATGGATTAAAATGGATGGAGTTGAAACTGGGGAAACTGTTTTGTTTTTCAGGCAACAGATAATGAAGATCGGACAGATTAGCTATATAGACGAAGTGGTGGATTTCAGAATCATTTGTGAGAACAAACTGTCAGGCTTTGATCATTGAATGTGGGAAAGTCATACAGGTTGCTGGAATGGGTGACTAGATAGAGTTAATTTCATCCACTGATTTAGGCAATCTAGGGAGAGAGGCTTTTGGGGAAGACGATGCCTTCATTTAATTCATGGTTATGTTTGCTTCAAAATACACATGATTTTGGAGAGGAAACTCATTAAGCTTAGTAGATATTTAAAGTTGGTGATATTGTTACTTGAGAGAAAGAAGAGAGAAGTGAAAGAGGAATCGGAGGCCTGAGAGAGCCATACCCACTTCACTCTTCTGCCTGGCCTGTCCCGACCTTTGTTCTCATGTTTCTGAAACATATCTGGGAAGCATGTGTTTACCCTGCAGAGGATCTAAACTTTTGGCTCAGCCTGTTCTCAACTTAGGTATTGGGGAGGTCATCGAGGACAGGTCCTGATTGCTTAGTAGGTCACACGGTTGAATGAGAGGCACTGCAAATCCACACATGGTTGTTTGGAAAGCTACAGTTTGCCTGAGTTTCCTAGATGAAGACAAGGCATCCTTAGTGCCGGTATCCTCAGTGTTGAGGGCGTAAGTACATCTTCAGAGATGTTCTGAGTTGTCTCAGCCGCTTCATTGTTCCAACACGTAGTCATGGAGTTTGTGGATCTGTAGAGGCCACATGACTCATGCAGGGCTTACCCCGTATGTCAACATTTTTCTAGTGTAAAAAATTACTTTTCTAGTGTAAAATATCTGCCTCCTTAACATGAACCTACCTTGAGTTCAACATAGAGAAGGAGGAAACTACTGAGAGCAGTATTAGAGTAAGAACTTCTTATGTAAATAACACTTTCTTTTCCCAAGCTTAGCTACGGTCAGCGTAAAGAATGTAATTGATAGGCATTTCATTTGTTTTTACTATCTAAAGTACAATTGCTTGAGGAAAGTACCTTCTGTAAAGTTCTAGCAGAACATCCTAAACGTGACCTGTAATATCATTGCCATGAAGCTTCTGGGATATATGTATCCTGTACATTGAATTTACCTTTACTAGAAGTTCAGTTGGGAGCTCATCAGAATTCTTGGAAGATATGAGAGCTGATTCACCTGTGTCTGCAGTAACAAAATTAATAACATCATCTATTCTGGCAATGGTAGGACCACAGATAAAAAAGGACTTTTGATTTGCATTGAGAAAACTGAATGATAGATGGTCATTATGGGTTTTATTTGGTGCTTGGGGATCAACAGGAAGCAAGATGGAAAAAAATTAGTCCAAAATAAAAGATAAGAGAACCCTTGTTGAGATGTTAATGAGAAAGTCATAAAGGTCCATGACAGGAAGAACTTCATGACATTTTTAATCATATTATTTAGTGTCTTTATTATTTGATGCATAAACATTGTTACAATCTAATTTGTAGTCTTCATGCAAATATGTACTTAGGTGAAACGCGCCTGCCACCAAATATTCTTTGGGAGTAGATTATGAAAAAAGTTCATGCAAAAAAGGTAATCAAGATGAATCTGACTCAAGATGATATTTGGAACTATAATGTTTTTCTTAATTCCATAACAACTGAGAACTAATTACACGGATCTCTTTTTAAATATCTCAGAACTTAAATACAGTGTTTGCACAGATGGTCAGTGGAAAGGTTTCTTGTAGAATTGTTCAATGAATAGCAATCTTTAAGAAAGTGTTATTTTTCCTTAAAATATGAATCGCAGAGGCATCAATTAATTGTATATATCCTGTTTCAAAATGTTAACTTTATTACTTTCATATTAAGTCATAAAGCTAAAGATGTCTCTGTAACTGACATTTTTAGTTTTTTTTTTTTCTGCCGCAGGATTACCCAGGAGAATGACTCAGAACTTATTTATGAGAATCTTGAGTGTTATGAGTAGTAATCCCCATAATAATAGCTCAGTACAAGTCTACCTGTAATTCAGTATAGAGCACAGTCAACTAAAAAGAATAACTGTTTCAAGAACACTCACCTGTTAACATACCAAATAACAACTTCTTTTTCTCTAGAGGCAAATGTAACATTTACAGTGTTTTTGGAATGGTCTCATTTTTCCTTTCTTTGGAATTCTTTAAGATGAATTCTAAAGCAAAGGATTATAAGAAAGAGAGTGTTCTTAATGGAAAGTTTTTACTCAATCTTAGAAGTAGGTTTTCAAAATGGAGTTTGTTTCAGAATTTAATGTAGACCCACAAATTGCTAAGTAGAGAATATTTATTCTCCACTCTCAGAAAAATTTCTGTGATTTATATTTTGTCAATTATCTCATTTGATTTATTCTCTTAAGTTTACTTATGAAACTATATTTTTATTGTTTTATTTAATGATTCAAAATTAAGGACCTGAGTGGTAGCTTTAAGCAGCAAATTGTTACACGATCAAGCAAGAAACACCATAAAATAATAAATATACGCTGTTGTAAATACATTTCAATTTCCTGATAAAGATAAAAACACATTTTCACAAACAGAATGGTTTAATGCTCTCTTGAATCAATATATTCTTTATAAAAATACTTTCTCATAGTTCAATAAAACTCAAATTCCGTTTTTTCCTAATGATTTGAACAATAATTTAAAAGGAGCAGCACTTTAAAGATTTGTGTTTTTGAATAACAAAAATGGTTTGTTGTGATAGAGAATCCCTGCTTTGCCTGAGTTTGGTTTTATACGCCATTCTTGATACGGGAAATATCAGGCATCAGAAGAAGAACAAGCAATGAGATTGCTATTTCTGGTTTTCCATTGAGCTATTAAACAAAGAACAGCGTTGCCACTACCTGGTTTGCCCAACAATTCCTCGTACATATCTAGTTGTCTTGTTTGGTTCTTTATTTTCTCCTTAATATCTGGGGATACTATAAAATGGATCTTATTCTGTTGAACTTGATTTCATTCCACAACTAGTTATTGGTTGGCTACTATGGTTTGGAACTTTGCTAAGCTTGGAATATGGAAATAGAAGAGAACAGAAAAACATGAATTACCCATCTTCAAGGGGATAATTGTGTTATATGTAATTATGTTAAGGGTGCAAATCATATTTTATTGATTTATAACAGTCATGGCACAGCCACAGCCACAGCCATTTCTGCTAAGTTATTCTGTCTTGCACCCAGTCTCCAACTTGAGAATGCTGTGCTATATGTTCTTGATCCAGAGGTGAGCATTTGATCCACAGTATTCCATCTGTAGACTTGCCAGCAGCTCCTGGGGACCACACCAATGGTAAAAATAGTCTTTCTTTTAAAAATATCCAGGGAAAGTAATTTGATAATTATATTTCTGTCCTATTTTCATGTTTATTTATTCTTGCTGCTTAAATTTTTCCTTATGCCCAAAATGACACTCTTTGCACAATGTTGATTTTTATCTGTCTATATATGTATGTATGTATGCATCCATCTATCTATCTATCTATCTATCTATCTATCTATCTATCTATCTATCTATCATCTAATCTATCATCTATGTGTTTTTACTGATATGAAATTTTATATAACCCTGACCTCCACCTTCCTTTTCCTTTGTTTCTTTCTTATCTTGTGTGATTATTTTATGTGATTATATGTTTTTTAAAAAACATTTTGTACTTTGATTTTTTTCTTAAATAACAGCATTTGTAATCATTTTGCATAATTAGTTGTGCTTTTCTGGAGCTTGGGTAAGCAGAGAACTACAAGGAGTTCAAATCGAGCTGATTTTTTAAGAAAATGATCATCCTCACAAATAGTATTTTTTATGTGTGATTTTAAATCAATAGAGTCCACCAATGATATCATTTTAATTCTTTACTGATCTCTTTTTCCTGGAATAGCAGATAATTTATTCCCCATGTCTGTTTGTTTAGTCCAATATAATTATAATTTCTAAGTTAATATATGTTAATAAATCTCACATTTAATGCTAGGCTTTAATGAAATCTCAAGATCTTTTGTGAATTATGTCAAGTGATAAGCATCATCTTGAGTTTTTTCTACTTAGAATTAAATATATTGTATTAAGGTTAGTGGTTTTGAAAGGTTGCTTGATCTACCTACTCTTGGTAGAGAAGCAAATTTTCTAGTCCTGTCATTTCAGCTTGTTTCATACATTGTTTTATATTCATTAGTGTATAGTTACTCCACGTGGCAGATATAAAAGAGTCAGTGTAGCTGTAAGACAGCTTGAAGATTTGACATGTTTAGAAGGCTCAAGGGGCCAACAATATGAATGAAGACACATGATTTGAAAGCATTTATAACACAATAGTTTTGAAGACTTGAACATTAAGCTCATATATTCTTCCTGAAAGGAGACACATTAGGGAGTTGTAACCATCTTACAGTTTCTTGGTCTTGTTCCGACGCCCAAACTTACTTCTACTTTTGTTTACTTTGTTATGTCTGTATTCTGTCTCCTAACTGTAACACCAATAAGGACATAAACTGTTTGTTAAATTAATTTACACTTTTAGCATTTAGCACAGTCTTTTTTTGTAGAGGTTGATCATCTCAATTCACAAATAGAATATTTCTGTTGTTGAATTTAATTTCTAATTAGTAAAAATGAAATGGCATTCCTTGGAGCAGTAAAAATGAAATGACATTGAATTCAGACTTCTCTTTTCTTTTGTCTAGTGATTTGGGGGTGAGAGGTAAGAGACAGTGAGATAGGACAAGGATTACATAGGGTTGAGAAGAGAGGGGCTGTGGTCTTCACTGGCCACACATCCACATCCATTATTGACCATCCATTGTTTTATCTCAGCCTTAGAAGTGTAAATAGGTTGCTGTTGTTTTGTCCTTCATCTCTGTGCTCAGAGACCCTTCACACCTATCTCCTTTAGATGTATCAGACTTAATTTGGCTACTCTCTTACCACACTGGGCTGTAAGGAACTCTGTGAGGCTTCATCTGTCTATATACTGGGTTTTCTCACATCCCTGAGAAGCACAGCTCAGTTGTTGTCGTTTTTTTTTTTTCTGTTCCCTAGTTTTATAAACTCATCTGAGGGTTCTGTCCTCAGTGCAGAAAATCAATATCTAGTTGGGAGAGAGATGATTTGTGGGTAGAGAGAAAGTCTATTTTCTGTTCCTTTTGTGTTCACCCAATATTTTAGATCTTTTGTTCAAGCAAGAGTTCTTCCTATTTCTCCAAGCCTGAGGGCTTAAAATTAAAAAGTATGAAGGAAATCATGAAATATTAGAGGGAGACAGTATAAGAAAATGTAGAAATTTATGTGTAATATCTGCAAGTATTACCTTCTTACTCAATATTTTAAACTAAATACTCAATGAGTAGATATCATTGGTGGTGATTAATTTATGGCATGTTGAATACTTAACTTTTAATATCTTTTGTATAGGAGGCTAAATTAATATTTTTCTTTTTATTTAATTAAAGATGGGCCTTTTTTCCAGATGGGTGATAGATGGGCACAATAGTACTAGTTATTTTAATTCATAAGCTTTCTGGATGTGCACTTAAATACATTAGGATATTTATTTATCTTTTAACCATCATTTGCCAGTTTCAGTTTTAAAAGGAATGTCTTACCTTTTATCACAATGAGTATAGAATTTGATTTACAGTGAAGGAATATCAGAGAAGAGCATAGGAGGCAACCTGCAGTCTAGTGACTATTAATGATTTCCTGAAACAAAATAGTTTTATTGTAGAGAGGAGAGAATTATTTAAAACCGAGCTGCGTGAAGGAAGCAAAAGACTATGAAGTGGCAAAGTAATGGGGAAGTAAGTTTACAACAACAAAAATGAGTCTTCACTCAAGTCATTTCTTCTCTCAAAAACAATTTTGGACTAGTCACCTTTTCTTTATGGAACTCAGTTTCCTCTCTTAAAAAATATGGTTGGTTGACTTTAATAGTTAATTTGTCAAGATTTCATAGAATTTGATAATTCTAATAAAAAGTAAAGAGTTTCAGTTGAAAAATGCTAAGATATTGTTGAAGTAAATTGACTTAATTTTTTGTTTGTTTGTTAATGGTTACAATCTTGCTAACATTAAGGAAAGATGAACAAATCTGAAGACTATAATCCTTGGGAATGATTTTTTTTTTTTTTTGACAGTGATAAATTCCAGGGAATTAAAATTCTTGGCTATGTTTTTCTCTTTTAATCACATTTTCATTTCATATTTGATGATTATATAAGATGATATCACTATATATAACTGTGAATGTGACATAATGTACATTAGTAACAATTAGTAATAATATCTTAAAGGTTCAAGGCATTATGAGATATTTGAAGTGAGTTTATTTTGCATGCTGCAGTATTATTATTTTATAAGCTACTTAAAAATTCTAGCTTCAGATGGACAATATGCATATGTTTTTACTATTAGTTCTTTGTTAATAAATATTAAATGTAGTTAATACAAAATCAATACTTTAAATAAGCAAGATCTTTTATTTTCTGTAAAACACCAATTTATCAATCTTTGAGGTAAAGATTACTCATGAAAACATGGGGTTTTAGAGTTGGAAGACATCTTCTTCTCAACTTCCTCTTGTTCATGCTGTTAACTAGTGGTGCCACTGCAATATGATTGTGGTATTCTGATTTCAAGGGCAGTGCTGTCCTCATCACATAATTCACTCTGGCCTTTTTTAAGTTCTTTCCAATGTCTGATCTTTTCCTGTCTGAAATGTCCTCTCCCCACTCTTGGACCCCCACTCCTACTTCTTTATCAGACTTTAGCTAAATACCCTTCATCCTGAACCTGTGACTCAACAATGTTAGTCTTTTCCAAAATATTCTGTCTTTTTTCCTTCATAGTGCTTTATTATACTTTGTAATTTTCCATCTGTGGGTCCATTGTATTTATTTGGTTAATATCTGTCTTCCCAACTAGAGTGCAGTCTATTTGAGGGTAGGCATCTTACTGTTTTGGGATTATATTAGTTTCCCAGAGGCTAGAACAGTGTCTGGCACACAGCGTAAAATAAGTTTGTAATGAGGAACTTAACATGTGAATTGATGATTGAGGGGTCCACTGTGATCAAACAGTGTGTTCTGGGGTTTTACAAATGCTGTTGGAAACTTAGACTATGTCAACATTCATAAATCTATTTGATGAAAACATTCATATTTATCAAACATCTAAAAGTCTAGAAGCAGCTCTTCTAAAAAAAAACCAAAATAAAAGTTTTCTTTAACTAAATTTAGCTTTCTTTTTCCCACAGACAAAACAAAACAAACAAACACCCTCTTGTGGACCTGGTAGCCACAGATATAACCCTGCTGTGTGTGGACATTTATAAAGACATAGCATGTGAACATAATGGATGCATCAAGAACACAAAATTTTGATGTGAATATTTAAGTTATCGGGAAGCATTTCTAGGATCACAAGTGTTTTCATTGTGCTTTGGGGAAATAACTTATCTTCTTGTGTGCCATCACAACCCACTTTAATACCAAGTATTTCCATCAGTCTAACTTAAACACTTGAAACCCAAACTAGGTAACTCTCTGAGAATTTACAGAAATTCTTAGAAATTATCACTAAAGAACTCTAAGCCAAATCTGACCACTGCTGGCTGCTCTAAGTCTTTTAAAGTGAGTAAAGACATGAAGAAGTGGGAGGGGACATGTACTAGGAAGCCACACATAACTTCTCATTTATTTCAAAATGCACTTGCAACTTATCAAAAAACTCTTAGCTTACTAGTTAGTAATACACACTTTATATTATTGTCTTGATTTGCTTTCTTAGGACTTAATAGCCTGTTGCTAGAGGCCTCACAGTTTGCACTTGCTCCGTGTTCATGATTATCTTCGGGAACATCTATACTTGTTTTTCTTAGTTTGGTTATAGCTAATCATGTAACATAGTTTCTGGCATCTCTTCTGTAATCTCCTATTTACGGTCCTAATTGCAAGCTTCTGTACTATTTCGTGGCTTGCAATCTTACAGTCTTTAGGGATTAATTCATAATTTGATTGTTCTAAAGAATGTGTTTCAGAATGAAATAGCTTGCAGTAGTTCATTTGGAAGGGATTGAATAGCATGTCAGCTTGATATTTTAAATGCCAGCTGTGGATAGGGCTAGGGGAGCTTTTACTCAGATTCATTAGTCACTAGGGTGCGGATTATCACAGTTAATGCCCAAAGGGGCTATATCTTTACCCTTTCTTAATAGCAACTAAGAAAATAAAATTCCCTTTACTTTGTCTCTGAGTTTCACTTAAGATCCCAGACCCAAATGTGTGTGTGTATGTGTGTGTGTGTGTGTGTGTGTGTGTGTGTGTGTGTGTGTTTGCGTGGGGGTGGGGATTGAGGTACTGGGACATGGTAGTGGGGTGCACTGAAATTAAGTCAAATACCATGAGCTGAATGTGTAGTCAATATTACTTCTTCCGCGGTGTTAAAATACACGAGAAAGGGCATGACTGTACTTCCTTGGAGAAATGAAGGGTGGTGATTTGCTGAGCACTTCCTCTGTGCCAAGTACAGTGACAGTCTACACATAATCTTCACTTATTCTTCTTTTAATCCTGTGAGGTATCAAAGATGATGATGAGGAAACAGAGGAGGCTCAGAAAAGTTAAATCACTGGTCCAACCTGGCACAGTGTTTCAGAAGCATTTTTGATGCTTCTGGCAAGTACGTAGGTCCCCGACTTATGATGGTTCCATTTATGATTTTTCAACAATTTTACAGTGGTGTGAAAGTGATACTTGCTCAGTAGAAATCGTACTTCAAATTTTGGATTTCGATCTTTTCTCAGGCTAGTGATATGCAGCGTGATACTCCCTTGTGACGCTGGGCAGTGGCAGTGAGATGATTTTGCCCAACAGTAGGCTAATGTAAGTGTTCTGAGCACATTTAAGGTCGGCTAGGCCAAGCTATGATGTCTAGTAGGTTAGGTATAGTAAATGTGTTTTTGACTTAATATTTTCAACTTAATGATGGGTTTATCAGGCTGTAATCCCATTTTAAGTCAAGGAGCATCTGTATTCTTCTTCCTCATCACAATTCAGACTTTTTTTTTTTTTTGAAAGGAAATCTGTACTCTTATTTAAAAGCTCTAGTTTCTTCAAGTTATTTTACAGAAAGAAATTATAAAATTTGGTCACAAATCATAAAGCAGAGGGGATTCGCCAAGGTCCAGGGCCCTATATCAAAAGAAGGAAAACAGAGATGAGTTGAGTAGCAGAAAGTGTGTATGTTCACACATTACCATGGTTATTCCAAACCAGAGAGAACATGAATCAACTCAAGTGGCAGAGATAAAATGACAGATTCCAGCATGGGCCTATGGAATTAATTGTGTCCAATCTCTTCCACTCTGGGATGATAAACATCTCTTAGTAATTTTAAAGATCTTCTTTGGAAGGCTTATATTTGTAAACATGAAAATATACTTGTAATTATGTCTAACTGAATTCCTTCATTCTGCAGATAGATTCTGTTCTTTCTCCAGGACTTAATAGAGAGATAATTAGAATATCCTTTATAATAGACATAAACATAAAAAAAATATTATTAGGCTTTCTCCCAGCCTTATCTCCTATAACTGAAATTCTCAACTTTTTTAGAAACATGACACCAGAGTTAATGTAAATCTATTATTTTATATGTATTTATATATTTGATATATATGATGTATATATATATTTCATGAGAAATTATAATTTCTTTAAAAAGATTTATAAACTTTAAGTTGGCTTTAAGATTTTTCACTACAAAATTATAAAGTAATTTTAATTCAAGATGCTTTAAATTTCAAATATGCCATTTAAGATTTTTAACTATTGTTTAGGAACAATGAAATAGTGTGCTTGTATGGGAAGTGTTTAATGAAGCAGATACAAAAGACAATAGCCTATAAGAGGCCCAATTTACTGGGGTTCCCAGAGGGTCTTTTATATTAATAGAAAGTGGGAACAGTCTCTATTATACAGAGCGCAGTCTGGGCGTCACTGGTCATAATTATATGTGACCTAAGGCTGTATTTCCATCACAAATTTCCAAAAGAGCTGTATAAATTCTGAATGCACCATCAGTTAAACATGCTGTGCTTCTTACTGTTTATGTTAGAGATACCGCCCTCCCAATACAGAGCAAAATAAATCCATACATCTCTCCTTGATGAACCTGTTCTCCATCCCCTTTTCTCTTGCCTCCTCTATAATCTTAGCCCATCATTTGTCTTTTCTATCTCTTATCACATCCTCTGGCCATTACTCCTGTAATTAGGTTTTCTCTTTCATACTTTATTTCAACTCTTTTGTCAAAGTCAGTCAAATTCATGACTTCTGCCAACCTTCAATTTGTCTAGAATGTTTTCCCATTCACTTTGGGACATTTTCATTACTTTTGCCTTTTACGATATTGAACCTTTGGCATTCTTCCTTTATTTCTTAGATTTTTTTTTTTTTTTTGGAGGGAGTCAGTTTTCTTCTTTGACTCTTTGTCTAGTCATTCATTAATTATATGAGTTCATTACATTTCTGACATTGGCCTTTTTTATTGGCTCAGCATTTTCTCCTTGGATAATTCCACCTACTCCCAAGGCTTAGCTGTCAGCTTTGTGCTCATGACTGTGTCAGGTAGGAAAAAAAAATTTCTTCTACCCCTCCAGGTTCTCCTGGCTAGTTTAAGAATTAAATTGACACGAGATGGATTAACAGGAGAAAATGAAGTTTAATTTCATGCATCTGGAGGTTTCATAGATAAGGGATCTTAAGAAATGACCGAAACAGGTAGCTTTTATAACTTTTAGACAGAGAAACAATAAATGTGTGAAGAATTGACGAACAAAGAAACTTAAGTATGGGTACTAATTGGTGAAGAAACTAAGCAGAGTTTGTTTATATACCCTTCTTGACCTTGGATTTCATGTCACTGGCCATAAGAATATCTCTCTACCTCCTGGTGCAGGGAGAGTACTTTTCACATGGGAGATTTAGTTCCTGCTTTCAGGGAGACAGGGAGGAGGGTCAGAGTGTTCTTGCCCTGGCTGTTTCTCAAGTAACTTTAATTCAAAATAATCAGTGTGCCAAGTGGCCTATCTGGGGTGGCAAATTTTGCTCCCTTACAACTCCTTAACATTCAAATGTAGCCCAATCACTCTCCTGAGCTCCAAAGGGAATGCTCTATTAGATGGACTTTTCCACCTCTTTGTTCTGTAGAATTGAGTGTGGTAAGCCCCAAACCTGTCTTCTTAAGACACTCTTACAGTTATTCTGAGTTTCTTGTGTAGATTGATGGCTTCACCCAATCTAAAAAATAAAAATAAATAAATAAAACCACTTTCTTTTCCTTACTTGCTAAATTCTGGCAATTATATCTCTAGAATATTTCCGTTCTTCATCCCTTTCTTTTGTTTTTGCTGCCATTGCCATGGGTCAGCATAGCTGGTTCTCCGATGTCTTTTTCTCCTTTTAATGTTTTCTCACATAGTCATGGGAGTTATTGCTCTTCTATAAAACTTAAATGCCTCCGATTTCAACATATTAAATGCTTAATGATGTGTTCAGGCACTTTAAGATCTGGTCTCATCTTAATTTATAGTGTCCATTTTTTTTTCATGACATCTTTCCAAAGACCCAACTTAATCATGCCGCGTTTTCATGCTCTTTTGGTTTTGCTTTTTCTTTGTATTTTCCCATCTTCACTTTACTCATATCGTCCTTATTTTTTAATGCTCAGTTTAAATGTCACCTCTTATTTGCCACCACCCTGAATCAGACTAGGCAAATGAGTAAATTCTCGCTCTTTTATCATTTTGCCTATAAGTATCTGATACGCAGATGCACTTGTTAATTCACACCAGTATCACAGTTAATTTCACATGTGTTTCCTTCACTAATATTGTAAAAATATTAGTCCAAGGAGTGGAAATTATTCAGGAAACTGAGAAATCTTTAGAGAGGAGATTCTGGGGCCCTAGGATAACATTTTTGGAATTTCAGGTTCTGTTGAAACACCCATGAATATATCAGAAGACTAGGCATAGGTTTTATAGCCATTTTAAAAGCTCATTATGGTCAGCAGTACAGTCCTATGAGTATATACTGGTTGGCTCCAGGCAGCCAGGAGTATATCTCATTGTCTGTGATATCATTTCAGACAGAGGATTGTGAAGGAGGGTTTCGAGTGGTCATTAAAGCAGACTCTTAGCAAAAATAAAAGTGATAATAATGATAATGATATTTTCTGGTGGGGGAAGTGAAGAAGATAGAAAGGAAGAGCCCCTTAGCATTGAATTACCTAGTGTTTTAGAAGTGTTCTGGGCCTAAGAAAGTAGATTTAGGTATCTTAAGTTTTGACTTTTATTTCTGTTGTTTACAGGATCCAGGGCTACAAGTGGGAGTTATATTTGTTTGATTTATATAACTTTCTTCCACTGAACACATTTGCTATTAGAATTTTTAAAAAGATAATTAGTGAATTCTATTAAAAATTATTTTACTTTGAATAAGTGTACATTGGGGGTTATTTTTAAAATGATTTAATTTATAGCAAAGAATCCATAATTGTGTTTATCTTTGAGAAAATAGAATGCCATGAAAGGCAAAATCATCTGTTTTCATATTAGTGAGATAGCCACCTATCTCAGCTCTTTTCCTGTGTAAGAGTGTAACACGACATTACACAGAGTTGGAGCCCAGTGGCCAAGCAGCTCAAGTGCTGTCTGACCTCAGAACGTCATGGAAGACTGAGTGGAACAGTGTTTGTGGTCTAGGTTATTTTCATCAGTTGCACCAAATAAGAAAACTCTCCTCCCTCTGTTTAGGTTCTGGGCAGCCTGGGGCTGGAATGCTTTGACTGAGCTTGTCAGATTTTATGCAGGGGGCAAAAATCCGACTTGCTTCACTTCCACCAAATTGTACCTTACTTACTTTTGATTACTTGATTCATTTTCCTGAGCTAGTCCCCATTTCAATAATAAACACAATTTCTAAATTTCCCTGTTAATATTGAAGGCCTACTGCTTTCTGATGTAATGATTTCTTTTCATTACATTATTACTAAGGTTCCCATTTAATATGTCAAAGTTGTCAGGACTTGTAGTGCTAGTTTCATTTTTCTCCATTCAAACATACATTTTAGCACTATAAGTTATTGGACATTTAAGGGATTTGTTCTAGTAGGCTCACTTAATGGAGAGAACATAGCTCTAATGGAATGAATATAATGCTACTTCCTTGCACAAAGCCAGGCACATAGTGGATACCCTAAAAATCTTTGTTGGATGAATGCATGCTTAAAACATATTTTTTAATGATAGTTTTGAGCAGATATTTCATTAGGATGTATACATCAAGAGGAATGTATTGTGGGATAGTATGAGTGCATACTTTAAGATGTATTTTATTTAGAATATCAAAAATTTTAAAATACACTTGAAACAGTTTTTTTTTTTTCCTGCATCTTATTTTACATAGACTTTTTTGATCCTGAAAAGTAGTCTATCATTTTATTCAATAGAGTACACCTGAAAGGGAAGGGAATTATTTTCTATTACTTAGCTCCCTCTAACCATAGCAGAGTACCTCGCTTTGAGACAGTGTTTGTGTTGGGTTAACCTGGAGAATAATCAAGTCCAACCTCTTTCTAGAGATACTCTCAGAAGAGCAAGTCCTTCCAGTTACCAGCATGCCCATTTGTCCATGGAAGCAATAATATATTTCCTCTTAACCTTAGAGAGTTAATATCTTTGTTAGCATCCTAAAAGAAAAACCCATTTTTAGCTCTGGTGGGAGTTGAGTGTAACTTTGTAGAAAACAAACCTGAAAGGCCTGTAAAGAGAACCACTCATAATATTTTAGAGATAACTGTAAATCCGTGTAAAAGTATTGCACCCCATCTTACTATGTGAAGCGAAATATGAAACTTGTTTAAAATATACAGAGGGAATTGTCCACGTTCTGGGCTATAAATCAGATAGTAATGGATTTCTTCCAGTGAGTAGTCACTGCTCAGATTTTGAATAAAGCATCTGTTGTGAAAAAATTTCAGAGTCATAAGATTTTTGTTTTTGTTTTAACCTGCACTCAGAAAGAGAAGTGCTACTTCAGGCTAATTAATTTGTTTAATAAATATAGTCATTCTCTTTTCTCAATATAAAACAGCTCTGGGGGGCCTTCATCTTTTATCTATTTTTATATAGCATTTTAAATGATTTTTATGACTTGTTTCATATTTACGAACTGCCCAATACTCAGTAGTACTTTACAGCAAATATCCAAATATTCTGTAAAGTACTACTGGGTATTGGGCAGTTCATAAAGAAAAAAGTGTTTATGCTGAGGCATCCAAGTGCTTTCACTTACTTATGAGTAAAAATTGTTGATACATTTAGAGTCTTTTAAAATTCTTTTTGGGTCTCATGTTTTTACCCCTATCATTTAGCCTTGTATTAAGATATTTTACTAAATTAGATAGGTGTGGATTAAGTCCTGACTTGTGAAGTCGATATCAATTCCAAATCATAAGTTCTCAAACTGAGGAGATTCATGGTATCTCTTTACTATTTAAGTAGGCATACTTTAGGTAAATTGTCACATGGTTTCTACATTTTATGGCTTCCCTTTTATTACATTTTTTTAAATTTTGGAATAATTTTAAATTTAGATTTACAGAGCAGTTGCAAAGATACTGTAGGCAATTCCTATATATCTCTCATCCATTTTCTAGCTTTTAACATCTTATGTAACCATGGTGCATTTATCAAAACTAAGAAACCATTTGTTCTTAACTGAATTACTGAATTAACTAAACTCCAGAATTTATTCAGACCTCACTAGTTTTTCCACTAAGGCCTCTTTTCTATTCTGTGACTCCGTCCAGGGTACTATGTTGTGTTTAGGGATCGCGTCTCCTTAGTCTCCTCTGGTAGTTAATAGTATTTCAATCTTTCCTTCTTTTTCATAAGTTTAACAGTTTTGAGGAGTACTAATTAGCTGTCTTATAGAATACCTCTCAACTTAGATTTGTCTGATGTTTTTCTCATGAAAGACTATGATGAGTACTACAGAGGTGAAGTACCCTTCTCATGTCATATCAGGGGACCTGCTTTCAGTGTGGCTTATCGCTGGTCATAGTAATTTTGATCACTTGGAAAAGGGAGTGTTTTCCACTGTGAAGTTGTCTTTCCATGCCCTTCCCATACTTGATTCTTTAGAAGTAAGTTAAGTCCGACCAACATTCAAGGCTCCCTCCTCATTTTTAATGACTCGAGGAATATGTGGAGGAAATTTCCTTATTTTTGCATTGAAGATAACCTTATTACTACTTACCATTTCTTGTTTGCTTTCTGTATTCAATCCAGTTTTCTAAATATACTTCAATCTTTTCTTTTAGTACTGCAAACCTATAAAATAGGCATCATTTCATCCTATAGATCTAGAAACTAGAGTCAAAGATTAAACAATTTGACAAGGTCACAGAGAGCAAAGTCAGGAACCCAGGTCTATTGGGTAATATAGCACTTGCTTTAACCGCTAAACTATACTGCCTCCTTAATAAATATCCTAAACTTTCTCAATTTGGCCATGGGAAATTTTTATATACTCTTTGTTCTGGCTTCTTGGATTCCTCTACATTAAAAGATTCATGTATGAGGCAAATATTTTTGTATTAAAAATATATAACTTAAAAATTCACCTTTTCTAGATACTATATTTCCATAACAAGTGCTATGCAATCATATTAGATAAATGTGGGGTCTGAGTATGATAGACTGACTATATATAAGTACATAAGTATTAAAGATATTAAAACTTTTCCAGCAGTTAATATTTCTTTGGCTGTTAATGAAATATTTGTGCTGTGGATTAAGAAAAATCAACAGTATTGACAGATATAGAAGAAATATGCCTCATCTTCACAAAGCCAATGATCCCCAGCCTGTTAAGGGAGCATAACTGTGTGGTTGATTTTGTGACACTGCTCTTGAGTCAGAAAAAAAAAAAAAATCCCAACGAAAAACTAGTGTTGGTACTTTAGCAAAATATGGAAGACAGATCAGTAATATTTGTTGAATGAATGAATAAATAAATTATAGTAAATGTAAATAACATTAAAATACCTGAGAGAATGTAATACATCTAAAGCATCTCTGAATCACCAAGGAAGTATAGAATTAAGTTCAAATAAATGATAATTGCATTTTATTGCATTTAAAATGGTAATTCAGACATCACTCTCTACAAGTCAAATAATTTTGTTACTAAAACAGTGATGGCGTGAACTAGTAGTTTAAAGAAAATTTATTGCATTTAATTTCATAGCATGGGAAGTGACATGCAATCAGGATTTCAATTATGTGTAAGTGAAAATCTATTACATTAGATCTTTTCTAAAACAGACTTCCTCTTCTATTACTAAAATCCAACTTTTTTTGAGTGAACAAAACTTTGTTTTATAGTGTTGAGTTATATAATCAGAATGAAAAAACTGTAACCAACTCTTCACAAATTCTCAAGCATTTAAAAGTTGTCATCTCATAACATGCTTTATCATCAGCAAAATTTAAGTCCTCTGATCCTTAACCGCAATCTCTGTACTAAGTTTTTTTAAAAATTTCTGTTTAAAATTTATGATAAACAATTATAATACTACAAATAATCATGTTTTTTAAGTGTGTGCTTAAAAATTTATAAATCCAGGAAGATTAATGTGTGCAAAGATTTTAAATAAAATACTAGTTGCATATTTATAACAAGTTATTTAGATCTGTCTTCTCTGTCCTTGTTTGAAAAATGTGTCTATTTCTAGAAGTTAAAATAGATTTGAATTATAATTTTTTGTGATCTTTCCTTTCATGGGCTATTATCTTACAATTTGAAGTATTTAGCATAAAATCAATTCTTAGCTTTCATAAAAATGAACTATGAATATTTTTCAAATTATTTTCATTATTCGAGAGCATTTCCATCCTTGAATTACATTATTAAATATTTGTTTATGCATTTTATCTTTAAACTACGTAATTGAAATTCTTAATATATTATTAGCAAAAAATTAGGCAAATAAATAAAATATATTTTTGGGGGGGGGGGTGGGAGAGTTCTTGGATTCTTAAGTTCTTCTAAAGCAGTCTTCTTTTTCCCAATCACCATTCTAATTTAATTACATCACAAAAGTTTAAAATGGAGAAGGTACGTTTTTAGTTTTAGAAATGATCATGAATATCAGTGCATGACTTTTTCAAAGCAATAAAATTAGTAAACCCCAAGAGTGTATGTAACCTTCTTGTAATGCAATATCTTTTTGTTTATTTCAATAGATGAAACTTCAAATAATATAAAAGAAATAATGGGTAGGTTTCCCTGAATTTTAGTGTAATTACAGAAACATCATTATTCGCCCATTCATCAAATTTCTGCTGAGTGTTTGGTAAGTCTCAAGGACAAGTCAAGGTGTTGAGAATGCAAGATGAATAAGACACAGCCTCTGACTTGAAAGAGCACATTCGTTAGTGAGGAAAATAGATATTCAAATAAATACAGTTAGTCCAATGTGTAAATGCTATTATAAAGATATACATGAGGTGCTTCAGGACATAGGGGAGGAAACTCTGTGTGTGTGTGTGTGTGTGTGTGTGTGTGTGTGTGTGTGTGTGTGTGTGTTTTGAAGGATTTAAGAACTATTTCAGAGGTGAAATAAGAGAAGACATAAGAGAATTCCATGAAAACATAGAATTATTAAGAAACAGCAGATCATTTGTTATGGCTGAGGTATAGATCCCAGTGGTAGGAGATGAGACTAGGAAGATAAGCTGAGATTACGACATAAAGAGGCTGAGTACTATAATATTTATATTATAGTGTTGATAACCACTGAAGTGTATAATATATGGTATGATATGGTCAGATTTATGAAAGGTCATCATTTTAATCAGGATAAATTGAAATTTATAGAATTTGTTAAAAAACAAAACAAAAAACAGTGTAGCAAAAACAAACAAATAAAAAACCAGAATGTATTTTTATCTGGAATATTTCACATCTCAAGTATTTAAGATTTAAGTACTTTTTACCTAATGTTTAATGAAGCAGTTTGGGTAGTCAAGGAATAAAAGAGAATTGTGGTACTAGGATTTGTTTATAGGTTTTCTTCATTGAGAAGTAAAATGGTATACATATACTTTAAGAATAGTCTTACAAATGTTACATGATTTCTGAGAAATTAGAAGTGAAATATCCTCATGTTTATTTTGAGTCTTTATCAAAGATTTCAAAAGTATTCTATTCATGAATAGAGCAGGTCTCTAGAAATGTGGCGGAAAATGAAAATTTGGCTGGTATTTACTTAAGAATATAACCAGGGGGAGAGTATCATTATAATTCTTGGATGGGAAGAAATCTCTTTTTTATTTATTATATCATCCTTTACTCTGACATTTCACCTGGATCGATGACTTTCTCTTTTATTTTCATCTTCTCTCACAATTAGTTATCATTAATTCTGCTTGGACACCTAGAAATTCTCATTCTACTTATTTCCTTCTTTAACAACGACTTCATATATTTACTCCTTTTCTACTACTGAACAACACAGTCTAAGCTCCATCATTAGGAGGAATCTTTGTGAGCCACATGGCTATCATCACTAAAAGCCATAGGTACCATTTGCTTTTCTTTTCACTTCTTTCTTGAAATTAATTTCAATGGATCCCCTCTTCCACAACCTACTAAAAAATACTCATTTAAAAAATCACAGATCTGAATTTTAATCTATTTTAAAGTATTCTACGTAATTCTGGCTCTTGTGGTAGGAATTTTAAATGTCTGTCTTTATTTATTCTTTGTACTTCTAAAGTCCATGAAAACTCGGACCTCAACATTGAATCTTTTGCCTTGAGAATTTGCTCAGGATTTTCAACCATTCGAATCATGGATTTAATCTTTGCCTGTGACATTTCTGTTTCCTTCCTACACCCACACAACATTTCTTTTTTAGATACTCGTAAGCTTCCCATAGCAGCCTTAGTTAAAATTGTATCTTTGTGTTTCTGGGCCAGTTTGTGTTAACAGCATAGAATTCAGTGTGCTCTGCTTTTAGCTTCTCTGAGAAATATATCACTATAATCTAATGATTTAGTAAACAAACTTCTAAGGACTTTCATTTCTACATGCAAAACCTTCTGTAATACAGTCAACAGTGAATTATTCTCAGGTGACCTTCTGGAATCTCTTATGAAGACCAAGTGCCTAGTTTTCATGTCGTGCTAGCACCACTTATTCTACAGCGACAAAAAAGATGCTTTTCTTTTGCACATCCTAAAGTAAGAGATACTGTGAAGATCTCAAAGTTTGACTATAGGATTATTTCTTGTTTAAATCCTAGGAAAGTTGCATACAAGGTAATCAGGAAGAGTGATGCAGTTGAGATGACTTTTTAAAATTTAATTCACTGATTCTAAGGCATGCCTTGGAGTATATTCTCTTAATGAAGATGTCCAGTGACATCTTTGCTGCTTTGAAGCTGAGGGCCCTGTTACATGACAACTTGGTCTGTCTTAAATTGTATTGTCATTTAGCTTATCCTGGAGGCTGTCCTTTGGAGTGACAGGCAAGGAACCTCATAGTAAAAATGATGACAGGTGGTCCTTGACTATTTGCCCTTAAAATGAGTTTATTTTCTGTGAGGATGGATTTTTTTTCTTGTTTCCACTCCTATGAAATGCTTGCCGTATTCTTGACTATTGATGACAATAGACTTTGCAGAACCCTTGACCTGAGGGATAAATGAACTTTAACATAGACTTCATCCATTTTGTATCACACATACAACACATCTATAACATAATGTAATATGCAACACATAAATAACTCATGAAATCATGTAGCATATATTTCATTGCTCTTGAAGGGAATGGTATCAGGGAACTGCATCAACTTTCTGTGTGCCCCTAGAACTTAATATATTTCCTAAAGATATATGTTATTCTGGGAAAATAATTGGAATGAATGATCCAGTAATTATAAATGAACACTAAACATTGCCAAAATATGTGAATAGATTCATAGGTTGGTAGCTAGTTTCAAAGATGTCGAAGGATTGATAAAAGGAAAAAAAATGATACAGTTCACTAATTGTTGGATTTGATTTTTTTAATACAGTAATAGTCATACAGAAGGAGAAACATTTTACTTTTTTTAAAACATAATGTCATATATTGATTTCCTACGTAGTATTGCCAGATAAAATATAGGATGTCCGGTTAAGTTCAAATTTCAGATAAACAACACATAATTTTTTCATATCAGTGTGCAATATTTGAAACATACAAAACAATTATTACTGTTAATCCGAAATTCAATGTAAATTAGTATCCTATATTTTTATTTTCTAAATCTAGCAACCCAACCCCTGTGTGCCTTTATTCACCAGTTGAGAGTTATCTGTGATCCATTGCTACGAAGTCACTTGTCTGAGAGAGGTGTTCCCAAACATGCCTATCATAAAAATCATATGTGAGACTTGCTTACCATTTCCAGAAGCTGCTCTGGAGATTCTGATTCCATGGGTTAGGGTGAGACCTAGGCATTTTTTTTTTTTTCTAAAAAAGTGCCTGAACCACTTCTCATGATCAGGCTGGTCTGCACAATGCCTTAAGGAGCCCTATAGGACACCTGGTATTACCCAACAGCCTCCTTCCCGTCCCCCTCCCCTGTTTCACCCCAAGTCACTGAGTCTGTTGACATGATGTCTCTTTAGTCTCCATCATTCAAGAGCTTGAGATCTGGACACCAGAGGGAACCCTATCATGTTTATTAACCCAGAGCAGCATAGGGTCTGTGGAACTACATGTCATTCATAAGTCAAGAGGGTGCATAGTTTAACCACAACTCACTCAGCTCTGCTTAATGGACACATTGCCCCTTGCTCCTTATGAGAATAATATTACAAAGATTATGATTAAAGCCCACATTTGGAAGGGCAGGGAGGAGGAAAAAAAAATCATCTCATAAGAGTTCACATGCATTGTAAAAAGGTTGTATCTTTTATATTTTCTAGGTAGTTAGTGTTTTTATTTTATTATATGTCAGTTCTTTTCTAAACAGATGATTAAATCAACAGGGTGAACAAATTTACATGTGTGAACCCATAAAGCCTGTATTTTCTGTTAATTTTATGGGATAAATATTTATTTTTAATCTCAGTGGTTTCAGGCTATAGAGAGAGCTCTACTTAAGATTAGTTTTTCTTAAAAATGAATGTGGCTTGAGTGACAAGTTATTTCTCTGGGAGAATCAAAGAAGAAATTTGATGTGTTTTTTTAGAGACGAGGCAAAAATTTAAGATTATGTCAGTTACAGAAGAAGAGAGAGAGAATGAAAGTTCAGTTGTGTTTGAAATAAAAATGAGCTGTCATCCAAGAGACTTCATGACATATCTTAAGAGTTTATGTCTCCATCTGTGCCAGCTTTGCCTTCTAACACTGTGATTCTCTGTGGGAAAACAGATGACAATAACTGTTAAATAGTTAGCCCTATAAGGTTATTAGTTTATTTATTTGTAAAATGTTTTTGTTAGAATTTTTTTTTTCATTCCTAATGGAATTATTTGTTAATGATGAGAATTTTCAATAAGCAAACCCTTAGAAATAACAAGATATGTGAAAAATAGAGTTTTATTTTAAGGTTAAAACTCAAATGTCTGTGGGTATCTTATTTTTGTTTTCAATAAAATATCTTAACCAAACATAACAAGAGAGATAACAGATGTAAAATACTCAGAGTAAGTGATTGACATATACTAAGATCTTGGATGTTAGATACATTGATGGTTGTTTTTTCATTACTCGCTTGAGGAAATTTCTAATACAGGTTTCCTAAAAATCATACCACCAGGCTTATGACGAAAACTTTCCTTTATCTTTTCAGGAGTTGAACATAATTAGACATAAGTAGACTACCCTGCTGAATAATGACAAAAAAAATTTTTTTAAATCCGTTTTGTGGGAGTGACTTCAGTTTATGAAATATTTTCCTTGTTCTTCCTATCAGTTAAATACAGAGTTTTATATTGCTGTTTCATTATTTACTTGCATATTCACTCCTCCCGAGGAGTTCTGGTAGGGGTAAAGTGAGACCAAAGTGGGCCAGATTACTACTTTTTATTAGAAATTCCGTTGGGAGACAGGTATGACCTGAGTTATCATTAATTTTCGTTTTATATAAAATGTGGCTTCAGTTTAGTGAAGATGGAACAATTATCAGGATATTCAACTTAAAAAAAATAAATATCGTTATTAGTCGATAGCAGTTCAGTTTTTAGGCCCTTCTTTGATTATAATGTGATAATAGTTTCTGGTGACATCTTATAATTGTTTTTGTTCTGAAGCTCTGATGATTCTTAAAATTTATAATCATAGATATGTTATTGTTCAGCATGATCAGATAATTTCTTGTAAAGAAATATTTTATACTTGTACCTGAAGTAGTAAAGCCACTTTTGTAAAATAAGCACTTGCTGAAGAGATTACTATTTTATCTATCGTTACATGATTAGTACATAAAGGAGAAACAAAATCAGTTCCTATAAATGCATACGTTATTTTATCTAAAGTTACTTAGAGAAGTTTGTTTTTTGCAAGTTAAAAGCCCAAACATATTTGGATGACTTTACCTAATTTTCACATGTATTTGGAGAACAAGCGCCAAATATATATGTTATCGAACTACTTTATCAAGGAAGAAAAATGGTTGTGATAGTTGAACATCTTTGTGATTTTGAACCAGTTGTCCTTTAACACGCAAGCATCTGTGAGGGCAATAATGCATATCCTGGAAATCAGAGAGTAAGCCAGTTTGTTCTTGATTTCGTGTTTTCCTGAACTGTGAAAGCTATTTAAAACTACTTAATTTTTTTTTTTTTATCTAAGCTGTTTTTTCAGCTCTTTCAAAGTGAGTTGCTTTTTTCAAGATATGTAGCCACGACCTGAATACTCAAATCCTTGGTTACCTGATTGCCATGACATGTAATAAAGGTGTATGTGTCCAGAAACACTATAGGACTGTTTCTTGTACGATTTTTCTACTCTGGTGAACTGAGCCTGACCAACTACCTTTTTCTTTTTCTTTTGGTCTTCTTTAGTTTGAGGACTAGAATAAAGGTAAGTTGAGTGGCCTCCTATACTTGCATACACATCAGAATCCTCAAGTGAATTATCAAAAACATTTAGTCCTACCTCACAGCCAGACTAAGAATGTGTGTTTTTTTCCATATGCTACGTGATTTGACTAGCTATCCATCCAAAACGTTATCATCTCAGGACCTAAATGTCATTAGTTTCACTGTCTCTTATCTCCTATTCATTGCTTATTTCCTGTTCATTCTCCAATGAATTGATTTAAAACATATCACAAATCAATCTTAATTTTTAAATCCAGGTGTCTTTTTTTTTTTTTAAATTAATCATTCTCTATGGGTGATTGAATTGCCTTCAAAGCCTTCAGTTATTTCACATATACTTTCCTGAGCTCCTGGCACTGCTGGAAATCCTCAACCGGATACTCAAAAGGTCTCAAAGAGTATTGGATGCCTTTGCTCCCCGAACTCCCCAAACCTCCCTCTCTTCCTCTTTCTGTGTTCTGTCTCTTAATGGACAGCACTCTCTTTCCTTTTCCCAGGCATCTTCCTTGAGGGCAAGTGTGGAAACAGACATTGTGAAGAAAAGGTGAGGCGGTTCCTTTAAAGTGACTTATACATGTGGTGAATGTGGTGGGGAGGGCGACTTTGACATTGAGGAGAGAGGAAAAGCATGACATACTCATCGCAGAGAGTGGGTAAATGAAATTACTCAGTGGGAGAAGTAGGCTTTTAGGCAATATTGAATGCCGTTTTAATTGTTTTTCCAATACACGAATAGAAAGATCACTGGAATAGCACAGAAGGAGTAGCACTACACCTAATTCAACGAAATACTTTAGTATATCATAAAAGTGGCATTTCAAATGAGTGGAGAGAAATGAATTATTCAAGAAAAGGTGTTGAAACAACTGGCTAACCATTTGGGAAAAGAATAACATTGGTTCATTTCTTCTGACATAAACCAAAATAAACTCCAGATGGATTATAGATGTATATTCAAATATTGAAACCACATTTATTTTATATGTCAACTTAGCCCAGAAAATAGAAGGCTGGATGGTTTTCACAAATTTAGGTACTTTTCAGGTACACATAAAAGCTCTTTTAAGGTATAAATTTACTTTTGTTTTCCATTTCAACTTTCTTAAAGTTTATGTTTTTCAAATATTATTTGACCTATTATATTAAACGATTAAATAGTGGGGAAGCCATTGGATAAAACTGGAACAAATATTTCTATTTTCCTATTCTTGAGCTCATTCTACCTAAATATGAAGATATTGACTGTAAATTTTGTAATGCTACATTTTTTTCTGTTTCTATTAGAACAAAAACTGGTAATTACTGAGAGTGATTGAGCAATTATAAAATACTCTAGAGAAGGAAGAGAGGACTGAATGGGATATCTTCTAAAAGAGCATTTATGTCTCATGACAATGTGAAAAAAAATACATTTCTTATAACCAACATGAATGCTCAGGAGAAACCTTGATTCAGAAACCTTGATTCTCAATGTTGTAGTTATACTCCTATATCTATTGTGGGGCATCATCTTCAAGAATACAGGCAGCATTTATTGTGTAGCAAAAATACATAAATAACATAGTCATGAGATCAGTCACCTAAAATATTTGAACAGAAGCCTGATTGTGTCATGACTGTTTTCAGTTTGTTTAATTCATCGATGCTGCCAATAAGTATTAAATCGCCGCCACACACCTTTCTTCTTAAGTGCTGGGTATACACGTCACAATATTTTCCATCAAAGAGCTTACATTAAAAGTCAAAGATGATATAGTGTAGTAAGTACTTTAGGAATAAAAGATGTGGGAGCAATAATCCAGTACTGGCAAGTAAAAGGAGGCTTCCGTAAGGAGGTGATGCCAAAGTTGAATCATGAATGATGACTACAATTGTCAGCCAAAAACAGAGGTGAGTGGAGTGGGAAGGAAAGGCATTTTGGGGCAGAGGGAAAATATGTATATAGACATGAGGCAAGAGACAATAGGGAATATTTAGAGGAACTAAGAGTGGTTCAGTAGGGCTGGACTATAATATGCAATGCTGAGAAGTGGCAAGAAAGTAGACTAAAGAATCCGATATATCATGTTCAGCTCATAACTTTATTATTAGGGCAATCTGAAGCAGTTGACATGAAACCATTGTGCAGTCATTTACTAGTGTGTGCCATCTAGGCTATACATCACACATATCATGGTAGGCTGCAGGGGTAATTGTTTGTCTATCTTCTTCTAAGAGGTGATTTGAACTAATTGTAAAATATCTTCTTCAAACCTCAGTTGCACCCATAAGTCTAGATCTCTCTGACTTTCAATTATTACTATGATTCTCATTTCTTTACCACTCACACAATCCTCATCTGGCCCAATATCTCATATTCGCTTCCTTCCTTCACCCTTTCACTCTACCCCATGGGCCTTCTACTTTCTAATTTATAAACTCTGCCGTAATCTTTTCTTTGACTGTCACTTTCACCTTCTTGCATGAAGTGAATTGTGTTTACATGAGGTTGGTTTTTCCTCCCTCGTTATCACATATCTCAAGAAAGGATCCTCCAGGTTCCCAACTATCAATTTCAAATCATTTTGACTCTTTCTCCTACAATTCCTGTTATCTTCAATGCTCTGACCATCTGGTTATACCACTTTCCTCACTAACATGCCCTCCAGCCCTCTAATTCATCTTTGCTCAAGTCTTTTTCAACTTCATCATCTTATATCCTGGCCTCCTAGTTCCTTGATCTCTGTGCTTTTTCCAACCCCAGTCACCCACTGGCATGGTTATACCTGCACTCTTTATTATCACTGCACTCTATCTAATTGCACTGTCTCTAGTATCTCAATTTTGACAGTTCGCTCTCAGACTGCTGCCAGCCAAGTGCCTTTATCTAGGAGCGGTATTTCCACAGCATCAACGCTCCTAATACATCTACCCATACCACTCTCTTACCGTCAGTTAATACTGTCTTGCTTCTCTTTCGTGTAATTCCTCATTGTAAAACTCCCTTGCAGACACCCCCAACTCTCTTGCCCCTCTATCCCTAGAAACCACTCAAGTGGTCTTTTGGTCAGAATGCTTTTGTTGTGAGTGGCAGGAACACAATTTAAACTCATGTGAACAGAAAGGGAAACTTTTGTTTCTCACAATTTGAAAGTCTGAGAGTCCAGAACAGCTGGATCCCGAGGTTCAAGATTGATCAACAGGCTTCTGTCTCAGTTTTTTTGCTCTGTTTTCCTCTGGATCTCATTGGCTATTATTCCCAAGCAATGAGAACAGCTCCCCAATAACACTAGGCTTAAACAATCTTTAAAATCAGTGACCTTAGAAGAAAGATCTCTATCAATCATTTGTGAGTGAGTCTGACCCTACTTGCATTATATGCCCATCTCTACATAAATCACTGTGGACAGTGATTTGTTGTTATTAAGAGTTTAGTGTTTGAAGTCAGATGGGCCTAGGTTCAGACTACAATTCTGCTTCATGCTAGATTTGTGACTCTGAGGAAATAACCTTTTTAAACCTCAATTTACTCAATACTAAAGTGAGGATGTTGATAAAATGGGTATAATAATCTTTCTCATAGGATTATTGAGAGGATTAACTGACATAATCTGTGTACATTACTTAGCATAATATGTGCACACATTAAATAGTCAATGATCCATTAAATCTCATAATCTTTTACAATAGGAGATAGGACAGTGCTTCTTCAATTAACTTCTGTCTTAAACTTAAATTTCACTATTGCTTCACTTCTATTCTATAACAAGAACTTAAGAATCACTGTCAAAAGTTTTCAAAAAGTTTTGTTCACATTTTGATTAAGGCTTGTTAAATCTATAGGTAACTTAGGCAAACACTTGAGTTCCCCAGAAACATAGTACGTTTCTTATTTTTATATCCTTCAGTAAAATTAAAAGAACCTTTGCTCTTATCGATATATATATTTATAGATATAGAATAATGTTGGTTGTCCTTAAAAGTGGGATCAATTTTTAAAATTTAGTTTTAAATGATTATTGCTGATGAATAGCTATTGCTTTTTGAATATGCATTTTGTAATCTGCCACCTTTAATTTTGATATAAGTGCCGTATATTATTATTTTTTCAAAAGAACTCTCGTGTTTATTTATTAATTCTGTTGTTTTCCTCTTCTTTCTAGTACATAAATTTATGCACTTAAAAAATCCTTATCCTCTTTATTTTGTTTTATTTCTATAATTTTTTCAGTGATTAGTTCAGTTATTTTTTTGTTAAAATATTTTAAATTTTGTATAAATTTTTATCAGATTAATAATTTAGCTGCATTTTTTAATATTTACATAGTCTAGCCTTTGGCTTTTCCCCCCTGACTTAGGAGGTATATAGATCACATTTTAAACTGTATGCAGATTTTGGTTCACCATTTAAAAATTATGTTAATCTGCAAGGACAGTAGAAAACTGATCTATAATGACAAAAACTATAAATAGGCCTTTACTAATATACTACTGGCAGTGTATATATGCATATGTACATGCAGATTTTGCTAAATCTGTGCACATATATTTTTTTTGTGTGTGTGGGTTTATTTTTACTCTTTCTAACTGATTGCTTACTCTAAATCCTGGGGGGAAGGAAGAGACAGAAATCAGACAGTGTGAGGAAGAAGTTGTTCCAAGTGAGTGGAGCCAAGCAACTTGGTTTTAACGGCCCCGCCTCCACATTTCTTTTGTATAACAGATTGACTCTCAAAAGGAATTAATCTGTATTGGGTTTTATCATATATGTTTGGGTTTCAGAATCTCTTGCTAACAAAAGAGGGATCTAAGAGTAATTTTATCTGCTGTTACTCAGATACATTTTATTTCAAAAACATACACTGAGGCATTGCTGATAAATCCTTAGGAAAACATACTCATGCGTAACTTCCAATCACAGTGAGCCATATTCGAAAGATTTTTCAAGGTCAACTCTGGCATAAGCTGACGTTATACTATTTAATTCAGGAATTTTTAAATCTTTGATTAATGGGCATATGTTTGGTATGTAATATAATTTTGTGAATGCTAAAACAAATCATAACTTAATTAGGTTGATTTAGTGGCCTGGAAAAAAAGCTATAATAAATTTTTCTTCTAATTTGTTATTTCATTTTCTTTTTTTTTCTTTTTAAAAATTCTTTTACTTACTAATTTAGAGCCTTTTTTTTTGATGATGATTCCCCTTCACTGGGAACTAATGTGAATGGACTACAACAATTTGGCCAGTTTTCTGTATCCGATCCCTGCTATCCTGATTTAAAGGCACATCAATTACTTCTTTTACTCATCGATTCCACGAATGTCTATTGATCGCACCTAAGTACTAGATACCGCATTAAACACTGGACAAATCAATGGCGAGAAAAAACAAAGTCCCTGCCTTCAGGAGACTTACAGTCTAATTAAGGGAACTAGAAATTGTTAAAATGTAAAAGTGTAGTTTGATACACATGATATGAAACGCCTGTTGATATGTGAGCGTACAATAAATGGGCTGAAAGGCCAGGTAAAGATTGCTAGAGGGAATGCATCTTCTGCTTAGATTGAAAGTTGAGCAGGGATTCACTAGGAAACGTTGACAGAAGACCCTTCTAGGCAGGGAGAGGGGACATGCGTGTGCCCTGAGATGGGGCCAAACAGGTATACATAAAGAAATGAGGAAAATTCTAACGTGGCTTGGTTACTGAAGGCCAGTAAGAGAGGAGTTGAAAAGAGACTGGAGAGGGAGAAGAAGGTGTTTGTATTCTGCAGGCTCTTACATTATATGAGAAGACTTGTTATTTAAAAGTGCAATGTGATGCCAAAAGAAGTGCTTTCAATAGGTGGTGTGATCTAATTTAAACTTATTACTTCATTTACCAAATAGTCACCGAGTGTCTACTATCGGTCAGACATTGCTCTAGATACTGTAGATACAGCAGGGACTAAAACAGACAAAAAAAAAAAAAACTGTCCTTGTGCAGCCTGTGATGCAATGCAATATTTTTAATAAGTCAGAGAGGTCCTCACAGAGGAAGTGACATGTTAGCAACAATCTGAGGAAAGTGAGGAGATCTAGGAGGAAAAGAATGATGCAGGAAGCCTCCCGAATGCAAGCCCGCCAGATAAAATGATTGTAGTTGTCCTGACTCTGACTCTGGCTGTTCTGCCATCAGGAGATTGACGAGTTCTCTCCTCTCCCCTATTCAAGTGTGCTCACACTCTATATATGCGCACACATGCATCTGCACATGCAAACATGCACGTCTGTGTGTGTGTGTGTGTATAATGTACAGTAATTTAAGCAGTGAGCACGATTAAAATTGTCTACAGCGATAATGTTAGAGTGAGAAGAGAAACAGTAAAGCAATATTTTATGTCTGGATGGAGAAAGATGAAGTGGATCTGAAGATGGGAGAAAAAACCCACAAGTGTGTTGAGTGTAAGGATAAGAACTATAACATATTTTGCTTTTAATGCTCTAGTTACTAAATCTTGTTTTGATGGAGTAACAGAAGCCAAGTCCATTGGAATGGAATAAAAAAGAGAGAGAGTGAGGATAGGTAAATTTTTGCAAACTTTTCAAAAATCTGAAAAGAAGATAAAATAATGATTGAAAGAGATTGTTGAATTGGGGGAGGTTTATTTTTTTTTATGAGAGAGACTGTGGCGTGTAGATGAGATCTAACTGAGATGGAATGTTGAATACAGAAATGAAAGAAGAAAATATTAATAACAGTTTAATGGGTAACTGGAACATGACAAATTTTTGTAGAGGTACAATTATAGAAACAATGTCTCTTCAAATCATCAGAGTAATCAATTTGTTTATTGTTATCACTTTAAAAATATTTTTCCAGGATCCACTAATCTCTATTTAACTAATGATGTTGCTTTTTAAGTAAAAGAGAACATTCCTTTATCTTTCTCTTAGTTCAGTATTTGACTTCAGTGATTCACTGCCTCAATCTTACATCACTAAAGATAAATGAAATTTATGTATTACCTACTTTTGCAATGCATGACAGTTTATAAATAGCTAAATTTTAGGAGCTAATATTCAGCACCTGATTGGAATTTAATCAACCATTAATCTCTTTCTTATTTCTGGGTTATTTATCAACATTATGTCAAGGGACTAGGAAAAATTATCCAAACATTGTTTAGTACAATCATAATGAATTAGTTAAGACTTAACCAAAGGAGTTTTTAACCTTTTGCTCCCCCAAGGATTGTTCTAATGTCAGAGTATAATAAAAAATATCTGTAGCAACCCTTAACTCTTCCAGGCTTAACATTTATCATAAGTCAATTAGCTCTCTTTTAGAAACAAGGGGGTGAAGGACTGGTTGTGGGAGTCTGCATAGCAGCAGCAGAATGGCAACAGAAAAGGAACACAGCTTCCAGGAAAATCCTTCCTAATGCCTCTTTTATAGTTTTTAATTTTCAACATGTTTAATGATCCATCCTTCTTTTCTCTCCATTTCTTTTCTTCGAACTCCTTGTCATATGCAGTTACTATATTTAAATTAAGGGCAGATTAGCTATATCCTTATCAGAGTTTTACAACTTTTCAGAATGATGTCTACTCTTAAAAGTAGACTCCAGGACGCATGCTGTGTGTGAAGTAGAGAGTTAGTAAATCCTGGCCAAACGGGCGATATTTCAAAACTAATCAACCCTTGTGTTCTTTACTTGCACAAATAACCATAAATGGCAGGGGGTTTGAAAATAGTTTTCTCATATCTAATATAACTTTCAAATCAATTTTCTTTTAATAATTTTTCTCCTGGGTGATCGATATGAATCCCTCTTATTGAGAAAAATAAACTACCCAGAATTTACTAAAGAATCAAATAAAACCTTGTTAGTCATTTAGGGAAATGGTGCAGGCTTAAGCAAATTTAGATGTAGATATTGAACCTACTTCTTACTCTAAGCAAACTTTAAAGTACAGATAAGTCCTCATGAGTCATCTTCATGAGATGAAAGGATGGTTTAGCTGCATGGGCACAAAAAAAGAATGATTTTCTACCCACTTGCACACTAGCAAAGAAAAGCTCCAGATAGAGTAGAACTCGAGTGAGCAAGACACTTGTTTCGGTAGGAAATAATTTGCCATCATTGTCTAGTTAGCTTTAGACTAGGTAAAGTTAGCTTTATGATTGATTGCTTAAGACATTTTTTCCCTACCATAAACCCTCATGTCAAAACGAGTGATTATGAAGGTTTGGAAAACTTTGATAAATTATCTGCAAATCTGGAGTTTGAGCTGAATATTGATTTTTCTATTCCTCTTTTAAGAACATTTTTATGTGTTTATTCCTTTTTCAAAAAAGAAACCTTTGGAATAGCTTTCATTTGCTTGTTTTCTTTCTTATGGTTTTAGGGTTTGGGGTTGCTTCCATGAATAAGCTGGCACATCTTCAGAAATTGTCTTACTAAAAACAACACCAATGGATTTTCATTAAATTTTTGTTGTTATATATGTGTAAGGTGTATAGCATTATAATTTGACATTTGCATGTACTACAAAGTGATCACCCCCAAAAGTCCAGCTACTATCTATCACCACACAATTGACTCCATTCACCCCTTTTCCCACTTTCAACCTCTTTCTTCTCTGGTAACCACCGATCTGTTCTCTGTATCTATGAGTTTGTTTTCGTTTTATTTTGTTTGTTTGCTTTTGTTTTTTAGATTCCACAAATGAGTGAAATCATGTGGTATTTGTCTTTTCTCCTTCTGTCTTCATTATACACTCAAGTTCTATCCATGTTGTCTCAAATGGCAAGATCGCATTCTTTTTTATGGCTAAGTAGTATTCTACTTTGTGTGTGTGTACCACATTTTCTTTATCCATTAATTTTTTTGAAGAACCTCCATATGTTTTCTATAGTAGCTGCACCAATTTACAATCCCACCAACAGTATTAGAGGAAGAACAAAGCTGGAGGTGTCACACTCCCTTATGCAAACTATACTACAAAGCTATAGTAATCAAAACAGCAGGATATTATGGCAGGGGAACAGACACACAGACAAATGGAACAAAATTGAGAGCCCATAAATAAATCTACACATATATGGACAATTGATTTATGACAGAGGAGCCAAGAACATACAAAAGAGAAAGGACAATCTCTTCAGTAGGTGTTAGGAAAACTGGACAGCCTCGTGCAGAAAAATGAAACCAGACCACTGCTTTACACCTTAACACAAAAATTAACGCAAAATGGAATCTTTTCGAAGGCTTTATACATGTGGAAGTTAATTTTTTTTCTTAGGAGGCAATAGTCTCTCTTGTAGCTAAACGAATGAGTTTTACGTCTTAGCATAGATGGTTTACCACTTTCTGGTTGTTCTTTAGTAAGAATCTTATAAAATATTAACTTATATTTTTTTCTGAGTTTAAAATTCCTTACGTACCTACTATATAAAACTTGAAATACAGATCTTCCCTGATTTACGATGGTTCGACTTATGATTTTTTTGACTTTATGATGTTGCAAAAGCAATACAAATTCCATACTTTGAATTTTTATTATTCCTGGGCTAGCACTATGTATGTAGTTAGATACCCTCTCATGCTGCTGGGCAGCGGCAGCGAGTTGCAGCTCCCAGTCACCACGCGATTGAGGGTAAACAACCGATACTCTACCGTGTACTGTGTTACCGGAGATTTTGGACATTGTGTTTTGTGTTTTCACATCTTATCATATGCAAAAACACCTAGTTGTCTCCTGCTTCTGGTGAGAAGAGGAAGCAATGACTCTTGAGATGAAACTCGAAATAATTGCCCAGCATGAAGGTGGCAAGCCCTAAGTGTATACATTATGTGAGCTATTTAACACTTCAATGTAAAATAGGCTTTGTGTTAGATGATTTTGCTCAGCTGTAGGCTAATGTAAGTGTTCTGAGCATGTTTAAGGTACATACACAAGCTATGATGTTTGGTAGGTTAGGTGTATTAAACGCATTTTCGACATAATATTTTCAATTTACGAAGGATTTATCCGGATGTTACATTGTAACTAGAGGAGCAGCTGTATAAATAATCAAAACACATTATCCCACTAATAGAGGAGCTACTGTTTTTTTTAGTTTTTGACATGAAAAATATTTGTACATGTCCATTTATATGTAATTAAGAACATAACACACTTAAGAACACAGCTTTGTGATATACCATTATTCAACTGGACTATTACTTATTTCTTCATTTCTTTATTATTGGCTACTCAGGATTTCCACCATTTTTATTTTCTCAGTTTTTATTGTCTTATCGTGATATTTAATACATACAAAATACATAATATACATATAAGTGTAAAGAATTATGCTAAACCAGATACTAGTGTATCCACCACCTTAGTTAAAAATAGAACAATACTAATTTCTTTTCAGCTGAAATCCCCTCAGCCACTTGGAATTATTGCTACCCTTTCTCCTTTTTTTCTTTTGATTTGTTTTTATAGTTTTATCACGCATGAATCTATTCCTAAAAAATACATTTCTCTACTGTGCATATTTTTGAAATTTATATGACTATGATCATATTTTTATATTCTTCTGCTGCTTGTTTTTTCCATTAAACGATATGTTTGGGAGATGCACCATTTTCACGTATGTAGTTATAGTTTACTTTAATAGCTACATATTATTTCATTATTTGATGAGATTTATATTTAGTTTCACTCCTCTGCTGGAAAATTAGGCGATTTTACTTTTTTGCTTTCACAACGTTATAAGCATTTTGTATATGTCTCCTGGTACAGATGTGCAAGTTATCTCTTGGGTTTACCTCTTGGGTAAATAGTAGCAGCAAACTTCTGGGTCATCACATATACGTATTTACAACTTTATAACACGATGTTTCATAAAATGGCAGTATCAATTTACACTTTTACCAGCAAAAGATAAGAGTTTGTGTTACCTTACATCTTTGCTAATAATTATTTTTAGACTCTTTAATTTTTACCAGGCCAGTGGATTAAAAAAAAATCATGAGAATAAGCTTCTTTTCATATGTTTACTAGCCATTCTTTTATCCTTTTTTGCTCGTGAATTTTGCTTAAAGAATATTTTTTTCCTGTTGATTTTTGAGAATTCATTATATTATATATTCTGAATGTATATTCATTCATTATATATGTTGCAGCTATTTAAAGTTTACAATTTGTCTTGCCACTTTGTGATATCTTCAAAATATAGAAACTTTATATTTCATGTAGTCATGTATGCATTTTTCTACTTTAATGTTTGTTGTTCTTGATATTGTGACCTACCGAATGTCACAAAAATTGTCATTTCTTTTCGTGTTAATGTTTCGAATATTTTTCCAGAATACATTCTATTTTCGGTATGATATAGGTATCCCAATCTAATTGTTCCCCATGTAGATAATAACTTGTTCTATTGCTGCTGTAACAAATATCAAAGACTATTGCGGATGCCTTGTCTCATCCCTTTCCCTGTGATTACTTCTAGTGATTTTTTCTCCCCCCCTCCTTTTTTTTTTGTGGAGAATATGTACAGTAACTAATTTGAAAAAATCTATTCTCTTTTCTAAAAGTTTGATGCAGGAGGGGGAGAATCCGGGATGTGCTTAGTCAGTATTCTTGTAAACAGAAGATTTATATGTATTCATAGTAGCACTGGCCTAAATCATACATAGTTATGTAGTAAACTCTCTTTTATTGTATTGCTTAAGCTATAGAAGCTAATCATCTCTTTTAGGATTTTTAAAATCTTTTTTGCATCCATATATATGCAAGTTTTAAAAAGTTCAAATTCATTTGAAGTTTGATAATCATATTATCTCTAGAATAATATGAGTGTTTCTCTCCTCACCCATTTTTTTTGGTGATGATTTAACCAAAATGAAGATTATTGATTTTTTTTAAACAATCAAAATCATTAAAAAAATCCTCTGCTGCTTTGTGCTTGTTTTCTTTTTTCTTTTTTTGGATAAAATTATTTATTTTTTACATTTCTTCCTTAGCCTTCTTGAAATTGAGTTACCAATTTATTTTATCAGTTTTGAAATGTATCCTTTATATTTTTAGATTGATTTCCATCTCATTAAGATTTTCTTTATTAGCATGCAGCTTTGCTACGTTATGTTGTTGTCTGTGTGGAGAATTCTGCTGGAAGAGTTAGTAAGGCAATAAAGAAGTGTCTTCATTTAAGATAGCTTCTGAAATTTTCAAAATCACTGAATTATAAAGAGGGCAGCAATAAAAGTTTTGTTCTGTCAATACTACACGAAGTAATTTGCCTTTACCATCGTCCTGATACATAGAGTGAAAAACCACATCCATTTACACACTCTGTAAACCAACAGTTTAAAAGTCAGAAGAGATCACTGTTTCCTTGTGAATTTCCCTTTGGCATGGGGCTAACGTTGGGCATCTTTGGAGTTGTACAGGATTGGACTAGGAGAAGGGCCAAGTAAGAAGAGCTGCCAGGGCAAACATTATATTTCATTACCTTTAAGCATCCTCAAGTGTTCTCAGTCTCATGGCTTACATTCTGTCTCTTCTCTATTAATGATTACATAAAATGGAAACAAAACATTGTGAGTTTAAATTGGGTAAATGTTATGTTCTATGTTTGAAATGATATCATAACTTCAAACTGTGGAAAGAATGGCACTTCATGAAATGTTAAGCAAAGAGCAAATTCAAATAGATTTTGCTAGGGAGCTACATTTTACTAATCAATAACTCAGAGAAAAGAAGAACATAAGTCTTATATTAAATATTTAATTTTACATAGTGACCAGCATATTGTTGGCCATTTAATTATATGAAATCATTATGCTAGTAGTAATAATTGTTCAAAGTAATATATTTCTTGATCTTTGTTGTGGGTCTATTAAATGTTAGTAAGAAATGAAATCATTCAAGTCTTTTTAATGCTCTCTTCCAAAATTAAAAAACAAACAAACAGGCAGGAAATAATGAACTACTCAATTAGCACACATTCAGATACCACTGGTTGATGGATTTGAAGGCCTTTATTGATTCTTCCTCTTGTTCATTTCCTCCTTCTCCTTGTTCTAGTCAATGTTGTTAAAATACTTTATCATCTTATTTCTCTTGATTCTAGTAATTTTTAAAAATTTTAAATTGCTCTAGTTGTAACAGATGGTGCTATTGGTTATTAATTAAAAAAAACACAAACTCCAATTTATCATGTTTTAAAAGATTTATGATTAATTATTGAATTATTTATTTATCAACCTGGGATGACCTGGCATGAGAAATAAGTTCTCAAAATATAATTAAAATAGATATCATTTATTAGTATAATGTATGTGATGTTAGTTTTATTAATTAAGAAATCTTGAAGTGGAAAATTGAGTTACCATTTTTCCTCTTGATTAATTTCCCAGCTGACACAATGAGATCAAAATAATACTGAAACTATTTGGCCTATGCAATTTCAGCATTTAGCTTTCATATTTTCCACACTTAGTACATCTTCTATCTTGGTTTTGTGGAGGGAAAACTCTAAAATATAATAAAGATCTGTAAGATGTCATTTGAATTTCTACTTTTCTTTACTATCCTTTTTAAAAATTTTCATTTCGGGTATATGGCATAGTAGTTAGACATTTATATAATTCACAAAGTGGTCTCCCCCACCTAGGGATAAATTGAATATCTACTCTTAAAATATTTACCTTCTATTTTCTTTGACTATCTCCCTTTATTTTTTTAATGCTCTATTCTCTCCATTAAGGTTCTGTAACTTAATTTAGCTTTTACTATGCATATAACTCACCCAAAATTTGTCTTGGATTTACTGCTCTTTCTTTGGAGCTTCAGACTCATTACTCAGTACTATCATCTGCATTTTACACCTCTTCCTGTAACTCAGCATGACACAAACTGAACTGTTTGTCTTTCCTTGATCTGTCACTCACTAATTGTGTGATCTTGGGCGCATCATTTTAATGGCCTCTGTCTCACTAACTATGATGAGGTTAAATGAGATAACCTAAGTAATATGCTTAGAATTGGGTCTGGAGGTGCTCGGTAATTGGTCTTTTGGCCAGCTTTTCACTTCTTGACCTTCTCTCTCCCATTTTTCCATTTCTGTCAGTAGTATCTCCATCTAGTCCCCTAATCATCATCTTGAGTTTGCTCTTTTACTGCCTCCTACATCAAATCGGTAAACTCCCATCAATTGTTTTTGTTTTGTTTTGTTTTGTTTTTTATCCCAAGAGACTATACTCTAGGTCAGGATCTAATTGCCTGGGTCGTTTTACTTATAGGTGGCTTTTACTGTTCTTCCTGACACCTGGCTCATCCTTATTTTGTGCTTTTTTTCTTTTTAAATTATTTTTTAAATTTAGTTTCAAGTATACAGTACATTGATTAGACATCTATACAGTTCATAAAACAATCCCCTCAATTGCATCCTCCCTCCCCGACCCTCCACGTAGCTAACGTATTAATGCTAACTGCATTCCTTATGCCATGTTTTCCATCCCCATGACCATCTATCAGCTACTAATTTGTATTTCTTTAACCCTTTACCCCATTCTCCCAACCCCCTTCCCCTCTGTCTGACACCAAATTGTCCACCATATTTGTGTCTGTTCTTGATTAGTTCGTTCTTTTTATTCCCTAGATTCTGCATATAAGTGAAATCATATGGTGTTTACCTTTCTCTGTCTGACTTAAATACCTTCTAGGCCATCAAAGCAATATCTTTTTCCATCCCTTCCTTTTGTGTGTGTGTGTTTTTTAATCTGTAGTGAGTCTCTTATAGACAACATGTAAGAGTTTTGTTTTCCTTTCCCTTCATCCACTCTATCTTTTAGTTGGAGCACTTAATTCTTTTCCATTTGAGTTACTTATAGGTAAGAATGTAGTTTTTACCATTCTTTATTTCTGTTTTTGGTACATATTTTTTCTTCTTAAAGAAGTCCCTCCAACATTTCCTTATTTTGTTCTTATGCATTGTTAAGAAAAACTTCCTGTAATAGTTTTGTTAGTCTTTAATCTATTAATAAGAGATCCCCAATACTATAAAATAAAGTCCAACTTACTTCGTTTTAGATTCAGGACCCTTTATAATGTCCAGTCATTATCTTCTATCTTTTCTATTCTCTTTGCAAACCTTTCCTCCTTCGCACTTAGCTGCTTCGATTACACATACACCACATGTTTTTCTTTCTGAGTCTTTGTTTATGCTCTTTCCTGCCTCAGAATGTTTTTCTCCTTATGCCTGTACGCCAAAAATAAAACCCATATTTCGAAGATACAGCTCAAAGCTTTCCCTGTTCCCAGCGATTTCAAGTAATCGTCATGTCTTAATCCAAATTCCTACTTCATCTGTTTGTTTTCCTGCTTTCTAACTTATATTAGTTACATGTCCTCTTTGCCCATTTGTCTTTAAGTTTCTTGATGGCAGAATACATATCTTCTACATCTTGGTAACCACTCAAGAGTTGTACATAAAACTTTATATAGTACTTCATAATTATTTGTTGAATAAATGCATAGATAGGTATCGATTTAGTTCTTGCTCATGTGATTTTCAAAAGGATTTAAGAAAATTTATGAAGACGAAATTAATGAATATAGCTATAAAAATATGTTCAGTCCTTGCTATAGTATATTTTCTGTATTGTGAGAATAGTTGACATTTGTTACTTATTATTTATAAAATACTTTAAGACTGAATGAATTCATTTTTACTGTTGTTTTGAATTTACATTGAAAAGTACTGAGCCAGTTGTATCTTAAAAACTTTAGATTCAAATCAGAGATGTTAGAAGCATTCTTTGTGTGTGTGTGTGTGTGTGTGTGTGTGTGTGTGTGTGTGTGTGTGTGAAATTTATATATTTTTAAATGGTTACAGCACCTGTTATTCCAAGGTGGTCTCCCATCCAAGTACTAACCAGGCCCAACCCTGCTTAGCTTCCGAGATCAGACAAGATCAGGAACATTCATGGTGGCATGGCCATAGACAAAATAAATTTTTAAATGAGGTATTTATTAAGCAACTTAAGTATAATGGTGTTTTTCATTCTGTAAAATACATGATAGGAGAAGAAATATTTTAACTGATGATAATTTTTAATTCATAGACAATATTTATTTCTGAATAAATGTCTTGTGGAACTGGAGTTTTCTCAATTTTATTGCTATGTATATTCAATGATATTTTAACAGTGGTTTAAATTCTTAACAATTTTACTGAAAGATTCTTTACATTTTAAACTAAGTTATGTGATTTTTTTTAAAGAGACAAAAACTGTTCAGAATCAACTGTCTCAAGATGCCTTAATGAGATACAGAAAGGTTATAATAGTCAATATACTTAGCATTTGTTGTCTAACAGATGAACTTATGAATTTTTGAGAATGTTTTTTAAAACAGGCTTTTCAGTGATTCATTTAGTCAAAACATATTTTGCCCTTTAAAAGGAACATTTCTGTCAATCCTCCAAATATAATCTATAATTTATGCTTCTAATTAGGATCTTTACATTACAAACTTTGCATTAGAATTTTGGCACAACATAAATATTGCACATTCCTCATTTTCCAGTTCCCAAGATATACAGTTAGTCATTTTTCGATGTGTGGAATTCTTAAAAGTAACTGAATAGTTTTTCTTTAATTTACTTTGAAATAATGATTGAATGTCCTAATTTTAATTACTATTTGGAATTGTTATTAATAACAGTACAGTGGGCCTTCTGTATTTGCAGGTTTTGCAGCTGCGTATTCAATCAACTGTGGATTGAAAATATTTTTTAAAAAGTTAAATTGTTGCTGATGTGTACTATGAGGTTAAGCTTGCATTTGTACTGAACACGTACAGACATTTTTTCTTATCATTATTCCCTAAACAAATAGTATAGCAGCTATTTACATAGCATCATATTGTTTTAGTTATTATAAGTATCTAGAGACGATTTAAAATATATGGGAGGATGTGCATAGGTTATATGCAAATACTGTGACATTTTATATAAGGAACTCGAGTATCCCTGGATTTTTGGTATCCTCAGAGGGTGCTAGAACCAATCCCCTTGTGGATACTGAGGGACAATTTATAGCTTTTTCTGTCATGAAAGTTTACATAGTAAACTTTTTATATTTATAAAGGCAGAGGACAGAGGAAAAGCCTGAAAGCAAATCACACGGAATTTTAGTCTCAGTGTTTTCATGTACTCATTCATTTGTTAATTCACACATTTATGTATTCAACAAATATTTACTGAGTGTCATTTTATGCTCTCAAGAGGGAGTAGAGTAGGCAGAGATACTTCAGATACTAGAGCTGTATCTCACCCCCAGGTTAGACTTAAGAGGAAGAAGGGCAGAAGGCTACCAGAGCTTAGATTAGTTGTCCAAAAAAGAAGCAGCGGAATCCACACTGAAGCCCAGATCCAGCCTTTTCATTATGACATGCACGATCCATTTCTATGAGGTCATTCATTCTCTGTGTGCCTCGTACCTCTCCTCTGTTAAATGGAAGAGATATTCTAGATCTTCCCAACCCAAGAAATATGGTGGGATAAAAGAAGATCATGTAATTGAAAGCTTTTTAAGGTTCTGTGATGAGTGATGCCACACAATTCTCAGATATCATCATGGAATAGTGATGAAATTTATGAATCCATGATCTTTCCCACTAAGAAAGACACTTAAAATTCTGATAGTATTAGCCTGTGCTCCTCCCACACTTTGTTTATAAATCGTCCCAGAGTCTTATATAAAACCTGAAAGAATAACATCATAGAAATGGAATACAGATGATGATTACTGACATGTAACATACATGTACTTGAAATAAATGTGCTGTGATTATAGTTTGTGGCTTTGTTGTTGTTAATATTGTTATTAGCAAGTTGAGAATAATGAGGGAGGAGAAAGTATTTACCTTTAATTGAAAAGATAAATTCTGTACTTGGAACTATTAAGGTCGATCCATTTATTCTTGCACCCATTCCTGAACAAAATGCCAGCAACACTTGGTACGTACTCTTGCCTTTGAAAAATAGGAAGAATCTCTTAAGGGCTCAGGTTTGGCTTACTTATATATCCCAGTGAATTTATTATGAAATATAAAATTTCCTCATTCTTCTGAGGGAAAGGAATATTCCTCTACTTTCCCTCTTGGTTCTTATGGCCAAACAATTAAAATGACATAATTCAGATTGACAGCAAAAAAATCAAATTTTAATACCTACCCATGGAGAACTCAAATAAGCATGACAACTCCAAAGACAATAAGGCAAAATGAAGTATACATGCCATTTTGGGGTCTGGGACTTCAAAAGGAAGTAAGGCAATTCACAGGGAGATGAAAAGAGTTTATGTTTAGCAAACAAAAGTTTGCTGGACCACCTAGAGACAGTGGATCACAGAGAGGACTTTGATCAAAAAGGCTTTCTGAGTTTCCTCCCCATCTGCCATATCTAGTTTATGTTAATACTGTGGTTATCTACAGTGTTAGTTCTTCTCAGAACAGGCCTTATATCTTAAATTCTTTTAGGCAGTTTGGGGGAAGGTCAAAGGTTCTTTCTGCATCTTTTGTTTCTTAAAAATAAAATGTTTCTCATGCCAGAGGGACACATTTTGGTATGGCAGATTTTGCTTCCTTATGTCCTTGTATACAAAACAGTATAGTATATTGTGATCTTTACTGTTTTTAGTCCTCCTGGTGGCAGGAAGAAATACATATAAAGAAACAAGTAATAATTACTTTTAAAATCAGACCTTCCCACTAATATATTTTTACTTTTTTGACTAATATTTTTCTGAACTTACATGGCTAGTGGTAAATATTGTACAATTTATCATCTCTAGGACACAATGCAGAGTATACCACTGAATTTCTTTAAAATCATTATTCATTAAATCTTGTTCTGTTTATTTTCCTTTTGACATATAAAATAATTATTTTGCATATGGAAATTTAGATTGAGTTTCAGAAGCTGCTTGATAATTCACTTGAACCTTTGATAACATGGTGCAAAAGCTGAGGGGCACAAAAATTATCTTCTAAGGGAAGCATTATAAGCATTTTATACCAAGAATCACTGTCACCAACAGTATTGTAATCATGCAGCCATTACTATGCAGACACATAAAAAGCTTTAATGATGGAACATTTGCTCTCACAGTACCCTGTGGAATTGATGTGTATATTTTGATTCTTTTATTAAACGTGGCTGCTGAAACTCCAAGATGGTAAGAGACTTGCTCAAGGTCACAAAGAAAAATTAATAACAGAGTTAGAGAAAGAGCTCATGGAATTACATTACTAGGTTAAGTATATTGGTCACTAAATAACCATACTCTTCCACCAGTGTTTAATGGCAAAATTGTATGCCTCAATTTGATACATGGGGTAATATTGCAGCCATAATATAGGTCAATTGTTAATTTTCTCTAGGTCCTGGTCTTAGTGTAGCTATAAGCAAATCACTTTAATTTCTTGATCTTTAAGAATATGATATTATTTACCAGTGACTTCTTATGTTTACTAAATGTGGCATATCATTGGATGATATGGCTGGATTGTGTTTCTCATTATGGCCTCAACAACATCTCACATCGCATATATTCTTGAGCAATACGACTTTGCCATTCCCTTATCAAGGGGTGAAGGTCTAATTCTGCTCCCCTAAAATCTGGACTGGTCTTAGTGGCTCATTTGTAAACAACAGAACGTGCCCAAAGCAACGGCATGAATTCCCAGGATGCGTCAGAAGAAGTCCCGCAACTTTTGCCTGGGTCTCTTGGAGCACTTACTCTTCTTCCTCTAGAATTCTCCCTCTGGGAATCTCTGCTCATCCGGAGAGTCCCAAGTCACCCCGAGAGGCCACATGTAGCATTGACAGTCCTGGCTCAGCTCTGCCTTTATATCATCCCAATTCCAATGCCAGACTTTATGAGAGAAGAAGCCTTCAAATAATTTTAGACCTAGTTTTTTGAGTTGCCTTCATTCCTTCAAGTTTTACCTGCTGTGGCCCCAGACACATCAGACTAGTTGTAAGCCATACTGCACACCGTCTAAATTCCTGACCTACAGAAGCCTTTGAGCAGTTGGAAAAGGGAGACGTAGGTCAAAATTTCTCCGTTTTCCCCTCTAGGTGGAATGTCCTACAGTGAAGTTCATGTGGCTACTCAGAAGACAATCCTATGAGATTGTAGTCACGTTTAGCTGTGGCCAATTTGATAAAACATCTTCATATTATTGCTTTCTTGTGCCCTCTTTTGCTCCTTTTGTCTGGCATTCGTGTTGCCCTGGACTTCATTTCTTATCAATAGTAGTGTATGAGAGTCTATACTTCAAGCTCTGCTTTCTGCTGAACCCAATATAAAAAAGAGGAATTTCTCAATTTGAGGTTTCTTGTCCAAACCTCAAACATGTATCACCTTAACAAACGATTGTCATGTATCACCTTAACAAATGGTTGTGGCCAAATAATCATTAATCTGAGGCTTGAACTCAGAGCATCAATGTGTGCTTAATGACTACTGGGCCAAAATATCAAATGAAAATTTTTGTACAAATACTGAAAAATATAAAAAGTAAAAATTTCTATTATAGCGACAGACATTTTTTGATAGAGTGATTGGTGGAACCTAAGATACTAATGGCTAAGGAGCACTTCTTTTCTAAGGAATTAAGGGTCAGGCAGAGGAAGAAGAGATAGATCCAATTAACAATGAGCAGGGGGAGTTGTGAGGGGGAGGAGGTGGGGTGGGGTGGGGTATACATCCTAAGATGGCTGTTGGGCAGCCAGCTCTTGGCTGGAATATCTGGAGTGAGCTGCTATCTCCTGGCCTAAGTGAAAGTGATGTTGAGTTGAATTCTGAAGATGAAGCCACATTACAGAACTCTGGACTTAACTTACAGGAAGATAAAGAAGACGGAACATGTCAAAAACAGATTTTAAGTTGTCCTACACATGGATCAAAAACTGAAGCAGAAGCAAATGTAAATGCACATGAAGAATGTCCTTCTGGAATTCCCTTAAATATATGGAATAAATTTCAAGAATTCCATAAGAAAATTTTCAAACAGAAAATCTCACCTTCAAGAGTCAGAAGGAAAAAAAGAAAATGCCCCAGAATAGGTAAATTAAAGACTGAAGAAGAATCTCACAGTGAACAGTCCTCAAGTGAAATCCAGAGTAAGGAGCTTCCTCAGTATTTTGGAGTGAATGATAGGTTCGAATCCACTGTTAAAAGGAAAAAAAGGACAATTTGGGCCTTGAAATGAGCATGGACTGGGCTGTGGAAGAGTGGAATATTGCAAAGGCTGAGGAACTCAGCAACCGGCTAGCTGTTTGAGAGCTTGGTATAAACACTGCCAAAGCAGATGCCTTCCACAACTTTGTAAAAGCCAGAAAGGATGCTGAAAATTCACAGGATGCTCAAAAATAGAAGACACTTGCATAGGGGTTTGAAGCAAAGATGAAATGAGAAACCAAAAGCAGTGTGGGATATATGTAACTTTTCAGAGTTCTTAAAGATAATTGAGTCTTTACTTGAGTCTTCAACTGCTCAATTTACTGAAACTATTTTCCTGGTTATGTTAAACAACTCAAGAAATTAATAGAAGTAGAAAAAAGAAGCATAAATTTGCAAGTTGATTATCAGCTCTTTCCAATCTTTCTAGAGTTTGTCTTGTTGAAGTGAATGGAATTGAGTATTCTGTTATTTGTACAAGAAATTTAAGTACACATATGGGGGAAAGAAGATAGGATTTTCTTTATTTATATAGACCCACAGTATAAAATCAATTTTACTCTTCATCAATTTGGCATAGCATAACCAATGAGCTAATTGTACTTTCGTATCTGTACTCACTCTAACTGCACTTACTCTGGAATTGTGTTTTTAAGATTGGCACTTGTTTATAATGGTTTAGTCGTAGGTACTTGAAAATCTCAATTGAAGTTGTCTTTACAGATGACTTTATCTTAATGTTATAAAAAATAATTACTGGTTCTTTATTGGAGGCAGTAGAGTTGATATTTTACAGTCACGTAATAAAGACAATTGATTAATTTTTGTGTACCTTTAGATACGATATTACAATTTTTTTAAAAAAAGGATAGAATGTAGTTTTTGGAAGTGACTTAAATTCAATTCTGCTTAGAAATATCTTCCTAAGTATCTCTCTTTAGCCATGTCATCCTTTAAATTATGAGATAACTTTGATGCAGGAAAGGGCAAATTTCCCCAAGTGAAGGGGAGACCAAGCCCTGCACTGAGAGAAGAAGAGGATCTTTTGGTAGAGAGTGTGGAAAGAATTCAACACACGCGCCAAAGTTAGTCAAAAGGAAAGTTTATTAGAAATGGGACTAACACTCCACAGAGTGTGGTCTCATCTCAGAGGCAGAGAGAGGGACAGAGAAAAAGGCACTGAGAAGGGACCCTGAGTGTTCAGTTTATATGTCATTCCCATTTCCTTTGATATGGACTTACAGTGAAGAAGGGGAAGAATATGTAGCATGAAAAGGTAATATATAGAGTGAAAGGCCTGCTGGCGGTTCCCAGCCTTTAATCCAAGGGTTCCCCATGGTTTTAGCCATAGAGAATGACTCTTGGTTCCTGTTTCCCCTTCACAGGTGTGGGGAATGGGTTGTTAAAAATCCAGCAGAAATCTTCCTTTGTTCTACAGGTGTCCTCCAGGCCTGGCTGCAGGGCTGATCAGCACATTACAGTCTCTGATTGTGGCATGATTAACATTTTTAATTATCTCGTCTTCTCTCTACATTAATTCTTAGAAGAGAAAATGGTATAATTGTATTAGACAGTTATAACTAAAGACATTATAACTTCGGACCTTTTGGGGGAAAAAAAAAATGAGCAGTAAGAGTGATGAGAGAAACCCAGGAGGCTTCAGTAATCTGGAAGCAGAGTTCAAGCAATGCAGACATTTAAAACAAGATGAATGAAAAGTCTCCATTGGAACTGGTCCTGGAAACTTGTTCAGATACCAGTATTCATTGTGAGAAAACTGCCTCTAAAAATGGCTTAAGTTCTTTCAAAGTAAAACCCAATATAATACTAAAACATGTTCAAGTTACCCCTCATGCTGGTACTTAGTAGTCATATCTAATGAATTGTTTACTGATCTTCTAATAGAAAAATTTGGGAATTTGTGAACGAAAAATGAGCTTGAAAAACATCATTGAAAAAACAAGGATAAAGCGACATGGCTGATTGGTAGCAGAGCTGGGGCAGGAATCCAGTTGTTATGGCGCGAACGTTTCTGAGACCCACGGAGCCAATTTAGATTAATTATAAGCCTTTATTAGTTGGCCGGCGACTGACTCTCTACCACGCAGGGCTAGAGGAGATCAGCCCCGAGCTTTCAGAGGTGGCAGCTGATAAAGCTCAAGACCACATCCTGGTGGTCTCCTGAACAAGCGAGCAGATTACAGAAGTGGAAGTTGGCTTTTAGCATATCTTTGCTCGGAACAACACCCTTAATTGACAAGTAAATGGATTACAGAAGCAGACATTGTCCATCTACATATCTAATACAATACACTTCCTAAACCACACTCAAGCAAGTAGGACAACTTCTGGTATCTAAAGATATTTCTTCCCTGTAGCTGACTTAGCTGGTTGGCTCACTGGAAAATTTTCCACCCTTAACACAGTCTCTTGGTTATTGCATACGTTCCTTGAGATCGTACAGTCCTTGAAATGACCACATCTGTGTTACTTGTCCTGTAAGTCCGGTGACTACCTCTAGGCTTAGCACCTAAAAAGTACTCAAAGAGTCTTTATTGAATTAATGAAAAGCTGTGACCACATCATAAATATTTAAAGCAAATATGCTTTCTTACTATATTTAAACATGTACTTATCAATGCAAAATATGGAGGAAAGAAATGCTTTCTGTTAAGATAGTAATACTGTTCAATTAAGAATGTTCTCTTGCTGTCAGAAAGATTTTCATCAATATGACATCAATATTGTTATGTAAAATTGCTAGGGAGGTCAAAGAAATGGAGAAAAAGAACATGACATACACATACTTTGTTAAGAAAAATCTGTGAGGTTTCAGGTTTTCAAGAATGGTCTTTTTTAGCATCAGGGCTTACTAAAGATGTCATAGTTTTATTACTGGTAACGTTGATGGGCTCATGATTTAGATGGATTACCGAAGTCTCTAAGTGCAAGGCATTTTCAAATTTTGTCAAAACACTTTCTTGTGCTCAAAGCATGTTTGAATCACTGGTAGTGTACTGCTCCCTGACAAAGCGATCTGAACACTACTATAATCCAGCAGGAAAATCAAAGATGTCAAGACTGCCTAAGGGTAGTCATGTTAAACCACGTGATAAAGATCTCTAAGCATGCATCTTTTTTGACATACTACTGAAGTTTTAAAAAAAGTTCTCAGATACTGAAGTCTCAAAAAAAAATTGGATGATTAGTAAATTTGGAAATAATGTTTTTTTAAAACTACAATAAGGCCTTAAGTATCTGTCATATGGGCAGGCATTGATAAATAAGTAAAATTATGTCTTTATCCAAATGAAATGGATATTCCAAAGTTCTTGCAGTAAAGCTAACTAACATACTTAGATCGTGATATGGCCACTTTGCAGTTTCTCCTCATTCAGAACTCATTCACTTTTATTGACATGCAATTTAAATAGACTCTCAGGCTGCAAAGTAGGGAGGATGACAGGAAAGCTTTAAGAAATAAAAGGTTTGACACTAATAGCAAATCCCTAATTTAACCAGAAATATAAATAGCAAATTTGACCAGAATTTTCTTAATGAAGTTCTTATTTTATGTTTATAAATGCACATTATTTTTTTAAAGACATGGTTTCTTTTCATTTCATTTAGTAACACTGTTTTCATATTCAATTGTAATATTGAACTTAATTTTTTAAAATATTTATTTTATTTTATTTTTTAACGATGAGGCAACCCTTGATTGACCTCACAGGTTGCAAGGATCTTATTAGCTTACAATTTCTTATTTTATTTTTAATGCCTACAGCACCTGGTCTTTCTAGGTGGTCTCCCATCCAAGTACTAACCAGGCCCGACCCTGCTTAGCTTCCAAGATCAGACGGGATCAGGCTTGTTCAGGGTAGCATGGCCATAGACTTTAACTTTAAAAATATCTTTCTTAATCATATTTTCTTAAAACCATACAATGGGATAAGGAGAACTTTTTAAACCTCTTTTTAGATAGTATTTAACTTCATATCTACCTTCTGAGGAAGAATTAAAGGTATAAATCAATATGAATTTACTACAGTAGTGATCAAAATGTAATGTTAAGGAATGTCTTATGCAGGACTCAGTTCTTGTAAAGTTAATGCAAATTGCACTTAAGTAGTAGGGTTTAGGTATGTTTTTCATTTGGAAACAAGTCTTTTTGTATGCATAATCTATAAAATGTCACTATGAATAAAGCTAACCAACTGTTGATTCAACTTTCTAATGGATTTACTAAGTTTTTTCTCTGTTGGCTCTTTTTCCATTCTAATACTTAGTAACTTCTGGGGTAGAGAGGAATGGTTCCCAAGTGCCTGGGTTTTCTGAATTTGCTTTTGAATTAAACTCAGTTATTCACTCAGTGAAAATTACTTTCAAGAAAAGACTATGGAATCTCTAGTGTAAAAATTGGGAAATTATTAATATTTACTTGGTTTTATATATATTGATTCTATGTATAGTTTTACTTAGAGCTTATAATAGAGAACTTGTAATAGTTTTCTAGAATCATTCTGTCACCAGAGAGTGAAAATCCTCTCCTGGCACATTGTCCAGGTTCTTGTTGTCTCTAAGAATTGAGCAAGACACCAAAATACAGTAGAAAAGGAAAGTTTCATTAGAAAGGAAAGGACACTTCCAGAAGTGGAAGGAGGCCTGAGCAAAGGAAGCATGGCTCAAAGTCCTGGTAACAAAGCCTTTGGGGTTTTTATCCCTATTTGCTGTGGGTGGTTACTTTTCTTAGAGGAGTGGGCTTCCTTGATTGACAGCTAAGATTGACAGGACTCAGTGATTCATCATTTTGCTTTCTGCGCATGTTTGTTCCCAGAATTCAGTCTGTTATAATGACATTACTGAACTTCTGGGCACATGCATCATATTATAATGATGGTATAAAGAGGCTCAGGTGAATTGAAGATTGTTGGGCTCTTCATTGCGCAGGTGCGAGTGACTGGCTGAAACTGGTACCTACATCTCTGCCTACTGGTTTCTTTGTGTGAGTAAAAAAAAATGCCTTCTGTTTTACTTAATTGTGGGCAGGTTAGGGCAGACCCCTTCTAAAATAGGATGACCTCAGTGTCTTTGCAGGCAGACGCAAAACCCTCTAACTTTCCTGCCTACCTCTTGCCTGAGAGCCATGAACCAACCCCCTTATTATCAGTTATGGATGTTGAGGGATAGGAGGTCTCTTCTTCCCTATCTGCTTCCTGCTGAGCGTGGTTGTAGTTCCTGCCTACAGGGGTTTCATGGAGCTCTTTCCCTTTCTGCCTCAGTCAGGGTGGGGTCTTGGGTTTCCTGCTCAAGTGCTACCTCAGTCCCTAGACAAAGAAAAGAAGATATGAACTCGTTATTTAAATCATACATCTATTAATTTCTAATATTGATTTGCCAATTAAGTGAGTAAAGGGAAACAGGCTTGGTTAATATGTTTCTTACAGATTAAAAAGAAAGACCTTTGGCTTAAAGTCTCGTCACCCTCAGACTGTAAGGGCCCTGCTTGAGTTAACACCATTTCTGCTTAACAATGGGCTGATACCCTTATCAATAGCCAGAAGATCTGAGTCGCAAGGGCAATTATTAGGATTTGAGGGAGAGGGCCTTTTTCCAAAGAAAGGAGAGAAGAAAACTTAAGTAGGTTTACTAAAAAGATTAACTCTGCAAGAGATGTCCCATTTCATTTCCTGCTAAAAGATTAAGAATTTTACAAGTGATGTCTCGTCTCAATAGGTTTGTATTTTAGTCTTTCTAAGAATACATATTCTGAAATTAATTTGTCCTTTTTAATGTTAGTAAAGACTCCATGCCTGGAATTTAATTTTTTTTTTTTCGTGCTATAGTTTGGCAACTTTTAGGCCTATTTCTAATTCAAGCACACAACACTGAGCCGCATTTCGAAGGCATGGTTTAAGGGGAAAAAGAAGCACTGTCTGAGAAGCATTATTTTTAAAAAGAAAAAAAGAATGCATGGACCTTAAATAAATAGCCAGATATTTCTCCAGCAAAACGGATTTATGTAGGAACAACAGAGAAATGCGATTCAGGACATAAGGTTTAATGTGGAAACTGGCATATCCAGAGAACAGAAGAGAGGAACATCCTTTTATAGAGGGAAGGAGAGAGTTCAGGGGGGCCTGTTGTAAACGGAGTCCACTGGAGAAAACAGGGAGTTCAAAATGTAGTGGCTTTTCATTGGCTGAGTTGTAACGGTCTTTCATTGATTTCTGGGCCAGGAAAAGATCCCCCTTCTCCCTGCTGGGATTAGAGTAGAAAAACATCTTCCTGTTGGAGATGGAAAGTACATCTTTGTTTGGGGTAATTGACAATGAGTATTAGGGTGTGAAATCTCCCCCCCAACAGGCCCTTCCAACTTGAATTTAAACCAGGTTTCTGTTTATTAATCTTCACAAATGTAATAGAATAGAAAAGTAGTATCACAGCGCTTTGCAATTACTAAAGAGAAGAATTATTTTGTAAACTTATTTCAGATATTTTTATGATTGCGTGTGTGTGCATGCACTGTCATGATATAAAATGTATATGATACTGCGGGTTGTAGCAAAATGACAAAACTAAAACAATTTAGTAACAGGCTTGATGTTCTTTATTCAAGAGAAAGCAATTCATGAGTTGGGGGAGTACAGTCTTTCAGGAGCAATGGAGCATTCTCCCCAAGGGATTTTGGGCAAGAGTGAGTTTTGTAGAGCATTAGAAGAGGTACTATGGAGAAAGGAGTGATTGGAGGGGACTGCATACTGGTGCTTATTTAAAAAGATGAAGGAACAAGGAAGTAAGTATGGAGCCCAGAGTAGGTTTGGCATTTGGGGATTATTTTACTGGATATACTGTGTTTCTTGGTCAAGTGGAACATTTACAGGCTCAAAGAAGTTTAGTTTGCTGACCTGGCATGCTGGGTGGAGAGGCTTTATCTTGGGCCTAGAAGTTTATTTCGAGGTAGTAAAAATGTTAGAATATTGCTGGTGTCAGGAATACCTGTCAATAGTGGGAAAGAAGAAAAAGAGATGGTTATAGAGAGCAGCAGTAGCAACTCAAACGATGTCAAACAAGCAGGAAAGGCATGGTTCATGGAGTGATCAGAAGTATCAAAGAGTGTAAGTAAATGCTTCACGTTTAAATGAGAGCTGAGCCAAAGCCGTCCGACTTGGCAGGAAAGAGATTTTTGGTGTCAGCAAAGGCTGTAACTTTAATCAGGTGTTGGCTATAGTAGCCAAATTTTTAAAGAATTAAGGGCTAATAGGGAGATGAAGTCATATCATAAGATATATGATTTGTTCAAAGATTTGTAAATAGAACAAAATAAATAACAATTAAGTAGCCTGGCATGGTCTAGTAAAATGTTCTTTTGGAATGTAGAGAGCTAGCTCTATTTGAAAGAGCTGCTTGGAGTTGGAAATTTTAAGAACCAAATGAGAGCTGCGAAGGTGGAACAGTTGTATAATGCTGAAGCCAAGGTGGATTTACTGGGGTGCAGCTGACAGAGATAGACAATGACCAGTGAAGTGGAGGAAGGCTCAAAAAGGAGCATTCGTGGTCGGGAAGATATCAAGTTAACCCAGTTTGTAAGAGTCAGAGAAAAATTACTATCTTTAAATTTAAAAGTCATCATTTGAAAAGTGTTCTAGCTCCGGTCTCATTATTCACAGATTCTGTATTTGTGAATTTACCTACTCACTAACATTTATTTATTTGTAGCTCCAAAAGCAATACTCGGCATTTTCACTGTTGCCCATGTGCATGAGGAAGCAAAAAATTTGAGTCACTGAAGCTCATGTTTCCAGCTGAGGTCAAACAAGGGGACTCTCTCGCTTCTTGTCTCAGTCTCAGGCTGTGAACAGTCTCCTTCTTGTAAGGTATTTAGTGCCAAGTTTTCCCCATTTTTCTGCATTTTGTTGGTGATTTCACTGTTTAAAATGGCCCCAAGTATAGTGATGAAGTGCTATCCAGTATTCTCAAGTACAGGAAAGCTGTGATGTGCCTTGTAGAGAAAATATGTGTGTTAGATAAGTGACATTCAGGCATGAGTTTTGGTGCTGTTGACCATGAGTTCAATATTAATGAAGCAACAATATATATTAAATAAGGTGACTTTCAACAGAAACAGATATAAAACAAAGTTATTTATTGATCAGTTAATGGAGATGCGACCAGATACTTGCAGGAACCTAATCCAGTATTTCCCCTAGAAACAATGGCTCAGTATTTGCTAAGTCATTACTCACAGTGACTGGTTAGAACATAACTACTGCGAACGACAAGAATTGACTGTATTTTTAAGTAGTCCATATTTAAATATATTATTAAAATGGAATATTGCTAATCCTTTAAAATATTTCTCAGTTCTATGGTTTATTCTGCTGTGACATATTTTTTTGACTTGAGGCATAATAATTGATAAAACATTTTTTTATAAATTTCCGTGTTGAAGCAAAGAAAATATATTTCACTGCCTTTCCACAAAACCCATACTGATTATTTGGAAGAAATTTCATAATCATTTATTCAGTTGTTATGAATCTTTCAGATAATAAGCCATTAAAATTGGCTCGCATGTTAGAATGATTTCTTAAACAATATTTAAAAATATGTTAAATATTTTTATCATCTTATAGATAATATAATATTGGTATGTGTGTTTTCTTCATCTGAGTTTGTATCTTTAGTATAAAATCATTTCTAAAATTTGATCAATATGAAGAATTCCTTAATGTTTCCTAAAAGCCTTCTGTTTTATTGCTTCGAATAGCCTATTTTTCCTATAAATATCTGAGATAATGTTACTGTTTATATCATCAGCTAGAGAACCTGAAACAGAAGCAACAATACTTCGGGGAAGTTTTGTAGGAACTATTGAATAAAAATTATTGAGAATAACCTTCTTATATCTATGCCTCTGCCACCCTCCAAAGAGAGATCCCGTAATGAATTAGTGAAAGTAAAATCTATTTGAGTCATAAGATTCAACACGTGACAGAATATTTAATATAGATTCTTCTGAGAATTTAACCGATAGGCACAGACTATTTATCATTCTAACAGACATTTAATAAAGCAAGTAAGGTTAAGTAGAATATTTCTGTGATAAAAAGGTAGAAACGACTAAAGGAGAGAGCAGGGGAAGATTGCATACTCATTAGAGACTCTGAACTAGAACCACCTAGCTAAGCCACTTCTGAATTCCTGATCCTCAGAAAGTATGTGAGATAATTAATTAATGCATGCTATTTTGAGCCAATAAAATTTGGAGCCAATAAAATTATCATTACTTTGGATCAAGGATTTAAATGTCTCTTTGCTTGTGTTGATCAGTGTAAATCGTAAGAAAGAGTAATTGAAACGAGCTTCAGTACGAAATTCCAGAATTCTCAGACTTCCAGGAAGACCCTGGTCTTGAGGGCATTGTCGCCTAGATCAGGGAACAATACATACATAAAATAGAATACAAACAACAGAATAGAAAAAAATAGAACATAAACAATGCTGCCTCTGCTATGTAAACATGTAAAATATGTAAGTATGCAAATATGTAAAATAGAATAGAAAAAAATAGAAAACAAGCTATGCAGCTTTCTCTTATGTAAAAAGCCAGGATGTGAAGTGGAGGGAGGAGGCAAAAAGAACAAATGGATTTTCTTTATATCAAATTCTGCATATAACTGGGTTTGTTCACTAAGAGTTAACTTTTAGCTTTGGTGGAGAAAAAAGAGCAGCAAAGAAATTAAACTAGAACTTCAGAAGTAAACTACAACTTAAACTTTATCTGAGGAGGTTCTGGATCTCAGCACTTATCATAGACGGGAAAAACACTAGGACTAAATTTTAGGTTAGGTTAAAAAGTTTTCCTGAAATATATGTACTTTTTTAGTGGATCTAATACATTAGAACTAATATGAAGTAAAATGTAATATTCTAAAGCGTGAGTTGATGCTTTTGTATATTTTTGTTCTGTAGTACTATCCTAAGATTTGGAATTTGAGGGACAGGGAAATGAGGACTATTTCCACAGTCCTTGTGTGTAGAGAAGACAGGAACTAAGCTGGATATAATCAAGTATATTTTCTTGGAAAGTTTACACATGAGAAGAGGGTGATTTGGGAGAAATATGAAACCTAGAGGAAAAGTTTTAATTGTCCTTCTTTAAGGCATGTGGGGAGACAAGAGTTGTGAATGAAGGGAAATGAGATAAAATGTAGCAGGAAAAACAGAACAGGGCTTTACAAAAGTATGGATACCTCAGCTTGACTTAAGGTATAATAAAACTTGTTTCAGTATGAAACTACATTTTTTTTCTTCATCAAGTCTCAACACCGCTGAGGTAAATAAGGATTCTGGTGAAAGGAGTTTAAGTGGAAACCTTTCCCATTTTATCTGTTACTGAAAATCTTTTTAAAAATTCTGTATCTGTTTTTGATTTAAGATCTTATGGTGCTTCAAAAATAAAATAAAATAAAAAAAGATCTTATAGTGCTTTAAAATCACCTCATTTTCATTGTGTATTTCTGTGGATTTAAGAGATTAAGGAGAATTAGTTCTAATACCAGGGTATAACTTGAAAAAGCTTATTTCAAGTAAATCCATTATAAAATTTTATCATTTTTATCTTTGACTATTTCCCTTAGAAGTGCATTAAATTATTAATCTCCCCTTAACTGTGGGGGATACGTCCCAAGACCCCAGTGCATGCTTGAAACTGCAGATAGTACCAAGTCCTATATATACTATAATTTTTTCTATACCTCCAATAAAATTTAATTTATAAATTAAGCACAATAAGAGATTAACAATAATGACTACCAATAAAATACAACAGTTATAACAATATACTGTAATACAAGTTATGTGAATGTTACCCTCCCCTCCCCTTCCCCTCTCCCCTCCCAAAAAATAACTACTGTAGTATTTTCAGACTGGGGTTGATGTTGGATATCTGAAACCATGGAAAGCGATAACACAGTAGTTAGGGGGGGACTACTGTAATGCATTTTGTCAAGGAAAAAAGGGCAAGTAGGCTGAAACCCTGTATTGGTCACTGATTAAGTCTATTATCGATGTGTCAATAAAATAATTTCACTGGCTAAAGCAAGGTAATAGATTAAAAGTTTTATTGTTGTTTTAATGTCATCTCTTGTTCATTTTATTTGGAGGTTTCTGGCAAAATAAATTGTAAAAATATAACCTATGTATTGTATTATATCTTTGTAGGCATTCACCCTAAATAGCTCTTGTATAGTTTATTCAGCAAGTGCACATGTTATAACACTTTAGAAAAAGGTATTAGAAGGCTATCGAATTAAATACTTTTAATTGTTTATTCAGATATCGATAACTCTGGCTTGTTAAGCTATTCTGTAGCATCCAGAAGATAATTTTTATCCTTCATAGTCATTTCAGATAGGAGACAAACTCCAGTGTGAGTTTCCCAGAGGCTCCTTACTTCATCTTAATTTATAGTGTCACTAATAGAACTCAGTCTACTCCAGAAGTAGATATTTAAGTGAGTAAATGTAAATTCACATTTAAAAAAATATTTCAGAAATAATTTACTATTTGATTTGAATTTCAAGTTATAATATTCCTGTGGCAACTAAATGATAAAACTTAGTCCCAGCAATAATATTTAAGCATTGTGAAGGAATTTCTGGTGTTTTATAGCAATGGGTATAAATGTAGAATGATAACAATTTATATTAACCTTCAAAATTTAGCAATCATTTTTGTTCAGCATTCAAGTGAAGACAGTGATTAGAGCCAAAAGATGATGAATGAAAATGTGTTGCTTGATTAAAATTAGCTTTTACTAAAATTAGTACTGACTTTGTTCTTTGTGAACTAATCAAGCATGTCATACAGAGGTTGCCTTCTTTTCTTTAGAATAGATTCTGTGTAAAGGAAATAATATGATGATTTAATTCTAACATTTCTCACTGGTCATTTATCCTGTTATTCTTTTTATGATATTGTTATATGAGTTAAGACATTTATTGATGATATGACTGGGGGTCATTCAATCATTTTCATTGTAATTATAGAATTATAACATATAAGTTGTTCATAATCAGTCATAAGAGCCTTAAGGTAGAGTTGGTTATAGGTTTAAGAACTTATTCTCTTGTCAAAATGTGCTATTCTTACTTACCTTGTGAGTCTGACCTATAATATCAGAGTTTCTAGGAAAAGAGTGCAGAAGAGGAGAATACATTCTTTTGATAGTTCGCTTTTGGGTGTTTATGTGTAATTTGGACTGAGTGGTGGTGGCAAAAGACAGGACATGTGGTCTAAAGCCATGAATTTTGATCCTCAGCTCAGTCCTACATTGCACATCAAACTGCCTACACTCATTTTAACTCTTTAATTCTGTCCTCTTACTTAGGAATATGTGTGTCAAGCACTCAGAGTGCCCTTTTCACACATCTCGGCTGGACTTAAAAGATAACGTGTTAACTGTTCCAAAATTTGAAAGATTTGCATGCTAGATTTGTTCTATTTTGATACAGGTTGCAGAAATATGTCTAAGGATAAAGGGAGATTCTAACTGACCAAGAATCTAACGATTGGGGTTTCTAAATGTTCTTACACTTTAAAAAAATAAATTGACCAGTTCTCCATCGATGGAATTGTGAAAAGAGCCTATTATGATATATCAGGAACGCTGTGGAATAAGTTTCTGAGGCGACTGGATTGAGTGACCTGTACTTTTATTCTACCTATTTTTTTTTTTCTATCTTGTTTATAAAACCTCTTTTATGCTTTTTCTTTCTCCATCAAAGCAACATAGAATTATTGATAGACAAGGAATTTGGACAGAATTTGACAAGCTGAAGAAAGTCTATCTATCATTTCTTTTTGTTCCTCACTTTTAAGTCCCAGCCTTTTTATGTCCATCCGCATCTTGTTCACTAAGCTAGGATTCTGTGAGTTGTAAGGAGAAAGTAGGATTCCTTAAACATTTGTTTTCCATTTTTATATGTGTTTTGTTTCCAGATTTCTAGGTAGCAGTGCTTTCAGGGATAGTATTATTTTGATATTCCAGGGATTCTGAAATTTTAGTACTATGCTTGTTTGAATTAATATTTCAGTACTGTCTCACAAATCAGTACACTGAGTAATAAAAATAAATGCACATTTAAACTCTTTACCAAAAGTAATAATAGTAATGTGTATTAGTTATTTATTGCTGCATAATAAATTACTCCCAAATTTAGCAACTCAGAACTACTTAGGAATGGCTTAATGGGTGGTTCTGGCTCAGAGCTTTTAATGCAATTGTAGTCAAGATGTTAGTTCAGTTGGGGGCTGAACTGGGTCAGGCTAGAGAGGTTCCACTGTCAAGTAGGACCACTCACATACCTGTTGACCCAAGGCTCTGTTCCTCATTGACTATCGGCAGATGGTCTCAGTTCTTTGTCACGCGGGTCATTCCATAGTGCTGCTCACTGCATGGCAGTTAACTTTCCCTAGAGTGAGTGATCCAAAGTGAGAGAGCACCAAGGAAGCCACAAAGTTACAGACACAGTTTTCTATGACCTAGTCTCCATAGTTGCACACTAGCACATCCATCTTATCGTATTCATCATTAGAAGCAGTACACAAAGTCCACACTTAAGGGAAGGGGAAGCAGGTTCTACCTTTTGAAGGGAGAAGTTATCAAAGAATTTGTGGACATATAAAAGCTACTACATACCACTACCATTGATAATATGTTCCATTTAGTGAGAGCTTATTATAAATTAGAGACTGTTTTCAATAAGCACAAACCTCGTTCTCTGTAACTTCCCTTTCTGCCTCAAATTTGCCTGATGCACACAAATGCCTCTGCCTTAGCATCTACTCACAAAGCTGTGATATCCCTCTTTCCCTTTATTCCTCTTACTGCCCTGATTTCAATACCAACTCTTCTTTGTCTATTGATTTTACTGTGGAGTTCTTTCACATATTACTCTGCCTCTTCTCTCTCTGTTAAGATGGGGATTTGGTATCCTAACCCCAGAAACATCTGTTTGTTTTCCCTGATCAAGAAGGCCAGTAGATTTATATCCATTTCTTCACATGAGCGAAAATTTCTCAGTATCCTTTCCTATTTAATACATGAAGACAAGGAAATCGTGGAGGACCATGAGTTTCCTCAAATATTATTGGTTTAATAAAAAAAAGAAAAAGCCAGATATACACACTGAGTTCATTCCTGATGGGTACATTAGGATTAAGGTAGGTGCACATTATTCCCCCCGCCCTCTAAACCCTATAGGTTTGACTATCATCAAATCTAGTGCTTTTTGTGGAGTCAGCTCCATGGTAAACAAAATGGTTCTACATGGAGATTAACTACTAAAGAGAACTTTTCTAAGTAAAGGCTGTTAATCATGATATTTAGTCAAAAATAAAGCTACTTATTATAATATTTCATTTAACCCAATTAGGGAAACTCCTGTTTAATTCAGTCTACATTTATTCTCTAATAGATTTAGGGATTTTTTTTTTTTAAGCTAATAGAGCCAAATAAATAAAATATAGTGACAGCAAAGAAGATTCAATCACTTTTCATCAAGTACTGGGGAGTCTGTGCCTCTAAACTAGGCCAGAATCGCTGTAGAATCCAGACTGCACTGTTTGGTTAAGTGAGTGGGGTGCTTTCCCTCAAGTGGATATGTGGTCTAAAGCAACATCACCATCATCATCATCATCATCATCATCATCATCATCAGTTAATATTCAATGAGAACTCATTAGTGAGTAATAGTTTTCATTCTGTAATTTAACTATAAAAACATATCTATAAGCAAATCCCCTTAATATATTCATCTTATAGATGAAAACACTGAGGCAGAAAGAGATTAAATGACTAGCCCAAGATTACGTTTCTAGAAAACAGCAAAGGGGGACTCAATTTCAGGATTCCTGTGTTGTTAAATCACCATGCTATATGATCTTTAGACTATATTACAGTGCTTCCACCAGATAGTTAAAACTATACAATATAAGCGTAAATGAATCAATACAAACACAAAGAATTACTGAGCATCTTCTGTGTTCCAAATAATATCCCAAAGTAAGATAAAAAGCTGATTAAAATAGGAATGAGTGCTAGGGAGTAGATGAACATGTGGATGAGGAGCTGGTAAATTGTAGCAAATAGAAGAGTACCGTAGTGTTATCTCGCTTGTCATGTTCCCTAGCATTACTTTCACTTTCTTAAGCTAAAATGATGTTTACTTAAAAGAATTGCACAGCATCTACCTCTTAAGCGCGCAGCAGATTTGTATCTCCTGCAGAATCGATGTAGCATCTACAGCATAGGGTAGCACTAGTGGTTCAACTTTGTTCCCTAAGCAAACTCTAAGTCAGTATCCCCAAAGAGTGGTGTGCATCAACTTCATATGTGGAATTTCCAAAACCTACAGATGTAAGGTCCACATGTTACAATTTCTGGTTCAGAAGAATCAGGATGGAACTCATGTCTTTCTTTTTAAAAAATGTCTACACGTTATCCTGGTGGATACCTTGAGTTGACATTCACTGACCTAAGCAGAAGAGAAAGGCAAAGGGAGAGGAAAGAAGTAAGACAAAAAATGGAAGACAGTGAATGGTGAGGGTGAGTTGATTGTGTAAAATGCATTATGTAACAGTTGATGGTGTAAAACTACTCTTGCACTTGCCATTTCTTGGTTTGCTAATGTTGTTGCTCTCACTAACCTCTCTGCCAGGTCGAATGACTGAAATTTATAAGGATAAGGGAAAATGAAAGCAGAAAATAATAATTATGCTTAAATTTTTGCATGCATTATAACCAGTGGGAAATATTTCAAATGATTGCTTAAGCCTGGCAAACGGTGAAGAATTAGAAGTATGTTTCATTTATAAGGTGCTGCCAAACTGTTTTTTTCAATGTGGTTGTACCATTTTTTATTCCCACTCGTAATACATGAGAGATGTAGTTGCTCCATGTTATTCCATGCACTTGGTTTTGGCAGTTTTGAAAAACCGTTTTTAAATTTAAATTTAAGAAAATCTGTAAATTCTAATATTAGGCTAGTGGAAAATACAAAGATATGAATAACTCATAAGAAGCACAAGAGCAGTTCTTCCTAGTTAGAAAAGACACACCCTTTTTATTTGTTCTTTAATATACAGTAGGATGATCTAGAAGGAATAATAAAGTTGAAGATTATTCAAATAAGTAATATGAAGAGAAAATATTACAATTGATATGCTTGTTAGTCTGTTAGTCCTGGTGAATTTTTACTTGTATTTCTCCATGTTTACAACCTTCAGTTTCAGTTATCAGAAAGACTCCTTATGAGGATATCAGTTCTTGTCACAGGTAGTGTCAGGTTAATTTGGATATCATAGGCAAAAAAAAAAAAAAGGAAGCAGTAGTGAGATTTCTTGAATTCCTATAAATATATACCATTTGATTTTTAAAATTTTTTATTTAAAAATATTCTTTTAAAAACATTGACAAAAGAATAGATTTGAGGCAGAAAATAATCTATGTGTTGAACAAATGCTTCTTAAATGTCTACTTTAAAAAAGACTTTCAGTTAAGCATTGCAGCAGACAAAATAGAATGTAATTTGGAACAGGCAGGGTAAGACAATTATACAGTTATCTTTGGTTCAGAGTGTATTGTGAAGTATACCATGGGAGACATACACCACAGAGCTCTGGAGTTGGGAAGCAGAAGCAGTGACATCTGTTAGGGGGAATTAGGGATGTCTTCTAGGCAACAAAGAAAATCATTTTGGCTCTGAAGAATGCATAAGAGTTTGTCTGTTTGTTCATTTTGTTTTGATTTTTAATTATAAAATTCATAAGTTATTATGGAAAGTTTTAAAAATCCAGATGCTTAGAAAATTTAAAAAAATTCATATATCACCAGACAGATAAAACCATGATTAACAATTCAGTATATTTCACTTTAACCTCTCTGTATTACCTCATATATTTTAGAAAATATTATGCATATAATTTTATATGCAGCTTTTTAAAGTTAATATTTATATTAACTTAAATAAATAGCGTAGAGTTGAACCATATTTTAAAACATCTTTATAATTATAGTAAAGTTAATAGTTGTTTATTCCACCACTCTAAATATTCTAAATACTGAGCCAGCCCCCTTTTATAGGATATTTCTGTACTGTCTTAGGTTTTCCTAATAAAAGTTACGTATTGAACATATTTTTATGTAAAGCCATTTTCTACATTTTAGATTTTTATAGGATAGATTATTAGGGGAGAGGCTACTAGCAAGTTATTAATGCTAGTGATAGACTGGGGAGAGAAGGTAAGGGTGAGGGTAGAGATACGAACAAAGAACATAAAACAGCAGGAGAGGTAAGAAACTTAAGATATATATGGGAGAATAGCTAGTTGTTGTTGTTTTTTTTTTTTTGCATTGACTAATGGATAGTGTATATACTGTAAAAGAGAATGCTAGAAATATCTTGAAGCAAGACTAAGCTTTCCAGAATATCATCTTCTGTGGATGCTGGTGGGTAACACTAGAGTGCTCTGGGTGCAAATAAATTCAGAAATTTAAACACTGAACACATTATTCAGGTTTAAACAGGTTTTTGCAGGGATTTTCAGAGCCTTTAATATGTTAATATGAATCATTATTCTCTAAGAGGAGTATATAATAGGTAGAGTTTCCTGTAATTTTACCAAGGGACACATATTTTAAAGAGAAGGCATGCATTTCATGAAATACACTTTGGAAAATGGTAGGCTATTTCAGAAGTGATTTGATGCTATGGATTTTGAACTCCATTTAATGGGCAAGGAAATCACTGGGGAGGGCCTGTCTGCTCATGTTTACAATAAATGGTGAAATTTTTATATTTAGATCTTCTTCCTAAAATATTGAACTTGATTCACAGAAATTCTGTTGGTTGAAGAATTAATGCAATCAATATTTTTCATCTGTTTTTCCAATAAGTTTATCTTATTGAGCTCATTCCATCTATTGACTTTTCTGGTGCCTTATGAAGAAATGTTCAAGTTCTCAAATGCTGCTATTAACAGCCACTATTGTCACCATATATATGTATTTGCATGACAACTCCCAGTTTCTCCCTTTACTATTCTAGTTAATTCAGAGTGAAATAATAAAATCATATTTCCTCCCTGGAGATTTGCTTTTGTCATTTTGCATTTCTCAAACTTCATTATTGGTTCAACTCTATGACATTCCTTGTGGGGTCTTCCCTCGAATTTCCTGCATACTTTATTATGCCTACTGTGTGAACTGATATACAGGTCTTGCCCTCTATCAAAGACTGCCCTTAAGGTAATAAAACACATATCATAAACACTGAACAATCATCTTTCGTAAAACTACCATCAAGTGTGTAATCTATCCTTACTGTTTTTGATTAGTCAGACATTAGTTATAAATAATCTTCCTCCCACCATCTTTTCCTCCTCCCCCCCATCACCTTTCTTTTTCTTTCTTTCTTCCTATCTTTATTTTTACTATTTGTCAGACTCTGTAGAACTGCCTGTGGAAAATTCTACCTATTGAAAATGTGGGCGAAATGCCAACAGGGCTTATATTTCTGTTATCTCTATAAATCTACTTCATAACTCTTTTTTCTTTTGCAAAATTATTTTGCTTATTTGCCTTCCTTCCTAATATACATAAATCACATACTTCTTTCATATCCTTGAGGAACCACCTATTTTTGTGATGCCTTTCTGAAATATTTCCCATAAATAATTTCCTCATACACGTAAAGCATAATAAATATAATCTAAATGAATGGGTGACAGGAGAAAAATGAAAAGATGCATGACAACTTAAAATAAAAAATACTAAAAATAACCACTATTCTAAAGAAAATTAAAGTATTAGGAGGTGGTATTCAAATACATATTTTTTTTTAATAAAATGACAACAAAACATTTTTCATTTATCCTTCTAAAAAGAGCGTGACAGTAAAGTGTATCCGCCGAACAGACTGAATTAATTTAAAGCTTACCTAGATAGAATTTCAGTCCTTTTAGTTTATTAAATTATAAAGAGCCAATTTCTGGAGGATTTTTATAGCAAATACCAACTGTTTTCTTCTTATCATCTTGCCTTATCAGATCTTTTTCTTTGCTACCAGAACTCTAATTTCTTTAGGTACCAGCATATGTACCTTGAGCTCAGGGAATGTGGCTCAGGGAATGATCAAAATCAGCTTTAATTAGTGCCGATAAGACATGCAGCAGCAGCTACTTTGTGACCATGAGGCAACATGAGAAAGTGTAAAAATCAACAAAATATTGATGGTGGAGGAGAAAGAGAAAAATCTTATATTTCTGAAAGCATCACTGAGCATCTGTTTCATTCCTGGATTTCTGTCTCTGGATATCTGTTTGTACGAGAAATATAAACCATTATGTGTTTAATTCACTGTAGACAGGTCAACTTTATTTTCAACTAAAATCATTTGTAATGGATATGAATTTGATGCTATGCATTTGCTTTTAGTTAAGGTTCACATGAATGTTAGAGACTCTTTGAATACTAAATTAATCCTATGTTTCTATGAATTTTATTTTCTCAGATCTCACTTGTTCTGATTATTTTAATTCTCCCATAATCACTATCATAATATCATGCATTTTAGTTATTAGTTATAATTTTATTTATTTGTATAATTACTTATCTGATGACTGCCTTATTCATTAGATATCTGTTATCTCTGATGTTTCAAATATTGGAACACAAGATACCTCATATTTCATATACCATAAATTTAACACTATAACATACGTATTTGTTTCCATGTGTCCTCAAGAATGGTTTCAGTGTGGAGGTGATGCCCTTATTGTTGAAAATTCATCAGCAAATTCCTAGACTACCCTAGTTATATATACCCTGAATCCATTGTACAAAACGAGATAATGCCCATTAGTGTGTGTTTTGAAGGATAAAACCAATTTTGAAGGGAATGGAAGTTCTTTCTTCTTTCCCTCCCCCATTTTTTTAGACTGCACTAGGAGCAAGAGGAGAACAAACGAAGATATTCTGAGGCAGGGAAAGGAAATTGCCTCTAAAAATATATTACTCAGTGTCCATTGGCACTTTATTTTTGTTACTATAATGGATTTCATTTCTAATAACGTTTACTATGATCTGTAGGAATCACCGAATATAATTTTCAAGAAGTTTTTAATATTTTCAGAAAGTATACTTTCTAAGAAGTTAAAAATGTAATACTTATGCAGATACAAGATAACTTTTATTCAAATCATTAATTAGGGACAAATGGTAAATCTGTTTTTGAATACATTTGAGAAATAAGGATTAAATAGTTCATTTGGAAGAGCATTAAAAATGTTAGAATAAGATTGATGGGTTAGATACACACAAAGCTGATTGTTGTGTTTCACAAGGCAATAAAACCATAACTTTTAAGGGTATCTTTTCTAGTAGATAGAAATCTACAAGTTAACATATAACTTTACAGTGTCTGTAATTAGCTGTAATTAAATAGAGATGCGTAAGTCAAGCACAGATGTATTCTATTAGAGATTTAAGTAATCCTTGAGTGAGTTTGTTAAACTATGTCCTGGTATAACATTAAAAGGACATATTGCTCACCATTTTTTTTATTCCTTTTTTGAGTTTTAATTAAATTTTAAGAGGGTTAATCAGAGACATTGTACAGTTAATAACCTTTGAAAATGTACAGAGACACTGAATTTTTAAATAGCTCCCTTTGAGACCTCACAGCTCTTGCTTCGTAAATCATTTTAGTAGTATAAAGGTGTAGTCTAGATACTTTTTGTCAACATTTCATCAGTGAGACCAAATTGAAATATTGGGTGATCCATCCCTCTAAAATTTATAAAATGAAAAACTAGGTCAACATAAAAGTAAAATATGTAGAAATTTTAAGTTTTATATTATAATTGATTCTTCATTATTATAGCACAATTGATACATATTCTTTATATTAACATATTGCTTCAGGAAAAAATTCATACAAAGATATTTGGTTTTAGACTAGAGATAATAAATACATCCTGAACTTCAAAACTGATTTCAAAAATGTGATTGTAGAAAGAGAGCTATCATTTTCTAGTGATAGGTATACGACTAAATATTCAAATTCAATATTATTATTCTACATGATTAATAATAACAGTATACTTCAACACCATTATAATCTTCATCAATGAATGTACAAGCTGAAACAGATGCTAGGAACACTCGTATTTGAGTTTCTTCACAAAAAATGCAAATGTTATGTGAACCAAAGTTAAGTTTGTACTTCTCAAGAAGGAACTAGATAGTAGGGAATTAGAGAATAACGTAATATCTGTTGTAACACTACTTTCTGGATATTCCAGCCTTTTGGGGATACCTTTTACATTAATAGCTATATAAAATGGCTTATGCCCCATTTTCTCACAAGGATTCTCTAGAGGCCTGTCATCTGTGATTACCTTCTCTCCTAATGCTGTTTCTGGCTCCCGGTTTCATTCCTATGGCTACTGTCCTTTCACTCCTCTTTCTTTATTCTCCAACCTCAGTCATGCAACACTATGAACTGAAAAGAATTTTCCTGAAGGTTTAGGAGTGAGAGAGTTGATAGCCTAGAAAAGAGCAAAAATACTACTTAAATTTGAATGCTTAACACTACCATTCTTAGGCTTTCATGGTCCTTCTTCATTACAGCAAAGTAATTTCTTATTAGTTGCTTCCAGTAAGGTGTCTCTATTATCCCCAGATGTTTCATAATTATTTTACTCTTATTTGAATGCCAAGTACTTATTTTCCTCTTTATAATTTTGTTTGCCTTATTATACAGGGAAATTTAGCACATTATCTGAATATTTCTCATAATGGCTCTGATTGTCCAGTGAACCTTGCCTTTTTCAATCAAAATAATATTAGAGTATATTTTTAAAGAAAAAGTCTGAGAAATCTATGTTGAAAACACTTTTTCTTCCCTAGGTAGCAGAAGCTAGGCCATCTTTTTAATATTTTTTTAATAGTCAAGTTTTTTTTTTTTTTCTCTTCCAGTTATAAAATTATTTCTCCACTAAGAATCTTTCCTATCACTCTGGGTGAATCACAGGGGTGAGGGCGTTTTCTCAGCCTGCTCTATGGAAGTTTTCTCATTATATATGCAGAAAGAATAGTATTACTGATGTGTGGGGACCACCTTTCATTTGGCTCCTGGGGATGGATGTGTTCTGAAGCTGATGAGTCTGCTCTTTCTCTGTCTTCTAGTTTCTTTTAATAATCCTTTTAAATGGCCTGGGCAGAATCTCCTTCTGAGTAAGCCATCAGTACTGGCATCTGGCATAGAGTCGCCGAAGGTGTCATGTCTTTCCTGGGAAGTACTGCCCTTACCTTTTTGATTCTGATTATTTAAAAATGATTTTTTTTTTTTAAGTTTAATATCATTTCCCCCTTCTAATAGGCTTTCCTTGATTCTTAATAATATTAGCTGGCACTTTTCTCAAAATTTATATAGAGATCTACCATTTGATAGATAGATGAATGGATAATAGATGAATACACAGAATCAATTTTTTTTGTGTTTAACAAATGTCTCAAAACTTTTGCCTTTAAGTGAAGTCTTATTTTATTTTAAGCTAAATCAATTAAAGCCTACATCAGTCTCAGATCTTGGGATATAGGCAAGTGATACTTGTCCCAAAATTGTTTTGGCAAGTTATCTGGTCTGATTAAGAGAATATCAAGACAAACCAGATTAATCATAAATGAGTTGTAATTTAGTAATAATATTTAATGTGGGGTAATGGAATCCTGTTCAACAGCAGAATAGAATCATTAGCAAGCAGTTGAGATATTAACAAAGTGTAAATTTGAATAAATGAGAGTGAAAAGGTACTTCATGTAAAGGTTACCATGTATTTCTAGTTCTAATTCTGCATTTGTGCTCCAATCTATAATTACTTTTATGCTGTCAATTATTGTAAAAATACCCTGAATATTTCTAGAATATTTATGTAAATTTGGTAATTCGTAATTATGTTTTTTAAAATTAGTAAAAATTAATATTCGTGGATTCTAATAGTTACTAACATTTGTAACATTTGTAGAGAAAGGAGGAAATATTGTCATCTTTTTACAGTCAGGAATTTTCCCTGCAGTAGCAGAGACCCTTGAAGAGCCCTGCTTTTACATGCCTTTCTCGTGGAATGAGACACCTGTAGGTCATAGATAATCCTTTTACTTTTCAAACTGGTAAAAACCTACAGTATGAGCTCTGTATTCTATCATGAAGCTCAGAATAATTAAAATTTAAATATTTTTCTTCATCAGTAATTAATCTAATCCAAGAAAAATTACTTTATTAATACAAAAATTAACTAAACTTGATCATTCTTTTGTTAGCAATTGGATTCCAACTAATTAAATTTTCACATAATTATTTTTTCAATCTGTTGCCATTCCTTGTAAAGCACTTTTTTTTTCTTTTTTCTTATTAGCATCGCATACCCTTTCACCTTAAATTGGGAGATTTAATGAAATACTAATGAGACTTTCTGATTCAAAAGAATGTGTAACAATGTTATTTTCCAAGGCATTTAAAATAAGGAAGTATAACTGCATATCTTTTTTTTTTTTTCCAGCTACCTGACAGTTTCTCCTAAAAGACATGTTTTTTATTTCTAAACAAATGAATCAACTATCCGTGTTAATACTTATGGTGTTTTCTTGGATAATGGTCAAGGATGAATGGCTAAGCCATGAAGAGAATACCTTTTTGTGTTCAAGTGTTAATGTTATCATAAACACATTTCTTTTTCATAAAGACTTGCAATGTATTTTAGGTTTGTTCTGTCTTTGGGAGACATTTCCTATGTTGCTGACGCCATGCAAAATTGAGTCTCAGTATCCTCATTAATTATATGGATTTTATATGAGAGGCAGCTTAAGCACAGAAATAGTATTTTTTATACATTTTTTCATTGTATTTTTTTGATCACTTCTAATATTTTAGCAATTTTATTGTATATTTTTTATAGAGAGAAAAGAAAGTTCAGATTTTTCTCTAGCGTAGTTGATTGAAATTGTTTTTACTTTTTTTACTTTAGAGAGGTATGCTGCAACTTTATAACTCGTCACTGGTTATGCTATGCAATTCTTTAGGATAGTTTATCAGTCCTCTTGGTTTTATCTTAGTGTTCTGGCTATTCTTGCTCAGCCTCATTTTTTCTCCTCAAATCCCTTAAATTTTAGATTCTTTCTCCGCTTTATTTTTTGTTCGAAATTCTTGATCAGATCTAGCACAATCAAATTACTTGAAGAGTTAGATAGTAATGGGAAAATATGATACGGGATTAAGACAAGATGAATTGGTGGGGATTGTGGTGAATCATAGAATATGTTTCCTACCTAAAAGGCATTAAAGTTTTAGAAACTTTAAAACTATCTGTCCACCAAAGAAAACAAACCTTTGGCTAGAAGTTGCCCAACAACCTACCAGGTTGTGACCTGTCTTCTAAATGAACAAAGACTTTGAAAATCAGAATTTTTAGCACCTTGTCTAATGACGGTTCTATGGTAGAGCTATGAATTGCATCTAGATCTGTCATTTACAAAGTCTTTGATCTTAGCTTGCTATTACATTATCATATCATTTTAGGCATTTAAAAAATAGAGATATTTTCTTGAGGATAATGGAGATTCAATGAAGTGAAATGATATAAACGAAGATGTGTTTTAGAAGGAACCTTTGTTTATACTAAAAAATTGATTGTAGACTTGCAAGTATAACATGGTTGCATGTTAACCAGATGGGAAGTTGTTAGGAATTTGCACAACAAATTATCACAAATGTAGTAGCTTAAAACAATTTTCATTTATTACTTCACAGTTCCGAGGTCAGAAATCTGAGTGGCCAACACCTATACTGCTACTGTAACTTCGGCCCTAAGACTACCATTTCTTTTTATATTTTAGGGCCTGCACTAAGTACCTTATTTGCCTTACCTCATTTAAATCTCATAGTAACTCTGTGAAGTTTTTCGTATTATGCTCATTTTAAAGATGAGGGAACTGAATAGTGATAGTCATTGAAATCGATTCTATCGGCAACTGAGCATGTCTCTCATTGTTTCTTTTCCCACTTCATCTTAAAGTGGAGAGTAAAGAAAGACTTTCTTGAGATGAAAAAAAGAGAAGAGGATGTCACTGCTGTGCTGAGGTATCTCTTCTTTCCCACTCTAATGTATTAATGATGTCGCTTTAATTTAGCTAAAAAAGTGTTGTTCTTTCTCCTCCCAAATATGCAAGAGTAACCGTTCATGAAACATTTCTCAGTGTATCACTCATCATCGTGTAGGAAGACAAACAGCATTACAAATATTGCAAACAAATACAGAGGATTTGTTATAAGTTTCGGGAGGGTTGGAAGAAGAAAGAATTTGATGTATCCATGATAGTAATAACTATTGGGAGCTCTTTATATCCTGTTGGGATAAAAAAGGAGAGAGTGGGGAAACCAGAATCCAGGAGCAGTTCCACTGGCGGGGTTCACTGCTGCCCTCACCCACTGACACTGCAGAAACATAAAAGTCTATTCAAGTCTCAGGCCACCTACTGCTGACAACATGACTGACAGGCACACCACTGGAATCAGAAAAAATGTTTCTCCTTCCCACTTCTACTTCTAGTGCTTCCTATTGGTAGAACCCAAACTAATCCAGCATGAAGGAAAGTCTAAGAAATTTGTGTATTTTCTAGTGCCTTGAGATATAAAGAAGAGTAGAAGGGAGTTAGAACGTAGCTACAAGTAAACAGTGAAATGGCCACCACACAAATGCCAAGGGAAACTGCTGTACAGACAGTTCCCAACTTATGTACTTCATCTTATGATTTTTCACCTTTTCCATGGTGTGAAAGTGATACTCATTCCGTAGAAACTATACTTTGAATTTTGATCTTTTTCCAGACTTTGCAATATGTAGTACGATACTCTCTGTGGATGCTGGGCCACAGCGAGATAATTTTATCCAACTGTAGATTAATATACATGTTCTAAGCATGTTTAAGATAGGCTAGGCTAAGCTATCACTTTTGGTAAGTTAGGTATATTAAATGCATTTTCAACTTACTATATTTTCAACTTACAGTGGGTTATTTAAACGTTAACCCGTTATAAACTGTAGAGCATCTATACTTCCTCAAGTCTTTTGTTTCCTCTTTATGCACATTCTCCACTCTTCTCAATCTACCCTGGGCCCTCGTTCTTTGTTTTGGAGGTTTTAATGGAAGAAGACATCCATTATAGTTTTTAACAAGCATTAAAATTTTTTTTCTGTTTCTGTTTTGTATTTGCCCACTATAGAAAATCAAATAGTGTTCAAAGCAGATCTTGGCAGTAAGAACAGTAACTTCTGAATAAGGATAATCTTACCCTCATAAATTTACTTCAAAAGAGCTCAGTTTGAGGTCCAGTTGATCCTTTATAATTTCACAATATACTCTATTGGACAGGAAAAATAAGATATCACTAATAAGTGGCAGAAACCATTTTAATTTTTATTGAATTTCAATAATCACAGGAAATAATCCAGAAAGTCATGTTGGGCATGTTAATGTATCTGTTGTTAGTGACAAGATGTTACGATTTCTTTCCAACTTTCCTAACTCTCCAGAGTGCTGGCTGTTATCTACAGCTAACTCTCTCTCACCAGATACACAGAGTAGAGTATTAAATCGAACATGCAGATTCACTCTAGATTGCTTCAAGTCCTGTTATGTCTCAATATTTCTGTTGATGAATTGATTTTTAATGTCCACATCACATTTTTTTTCTCATTGTATCTCACTATTCCTTTAGTTTTTGAGTTCTATTTTTAATTTAATTTTAATTCACACATTTTTAAATAAGTAACAGAATGTCATGAAGTTATGATACCTAATGAACATCATTCTCAGGCTTGGTCATATACTTATTCTTGTTTGAATATTTTAGTTAGAATATATTTATTAGTACTGACAATAAACAGATGCTCCTCACTTATTTGGGGTTATAGTCCAATAAACTCATCATAAGTTGAAAATATCGTAATTCGAAAATGTCTTTAATACACCTAACCTACCAGACATGATAGTTTAGCCTAGCCTACTTTTAACGAGCTCAGAACATTAGCCTACAGTTGGGCAAAATCATCTAACAAGATGAATACACCATAGGATATAGGTTGTTTACCCTCGTCATTGTGTGGCCGACCGGAAGCTGCAGGTCCCTCTCAGCCTCCTGAGAGAGTGTGGCACTACATATTGCTAGCTAGGAAAAGATCAAAATTCAAAATTTGAATTATGCTTCTTACTGAATGCATATTGCTTTCGTACCATCATAAGGCTGAAAAATCATCACGTGGAATGATTGTAAGTCAGGAACTGTGTATAAAGTTTACAATTTCTTATTAGGATGAGCGCTGTGTACATTATACCAGAGGATTCAAACTCAAAAACTCCAAATTACATTTTTTTAATCAAGAGTTTTTAATGAAATTTCCATTTACTCTTGTACAAAAGTTCTTGCAAGCTAGTTGAAATAGGTTGCATTTTTTAAAAAATTGAGATATAATTGACATATAAATTAGTTTTAGGTATGCAACATAATGATTTAATATCTGTATATATTGCAAAATGGTCACCACAATAAGTCTAGTTAACATTCATCACCACACAGTTACAATTGTGATGAGAACTTTTAAGATCTACTTTCTTAGCACTTTTCACGTATACAGTACCATATTATTAAATATAGTTGTCATGCTGTACATTATATCCCCATGACTTACATATTTTATAACTGAACGTTTGTACCTTGCGATGCTCTGCATTCATTTCGCTCACCCTCCCTGCCCCCAACCCTTGCTCTGGCGACCACCAATACGCTCTCTGTTACTATGAGCTCAGTTTGTTTTGCTTTTGTTTTTGTCTTTTTTAGACCACATATGAGTGAGATTATGTGGAATTTGTCTTTCTCTGACTTATTTTATTTAGCATAATGCCTTCATGTTGCAAATGGAAAGATTTCATTATTTTGTATGGCTGAATAATATTCATTGTTTATATACACATCACATTTTCTTTATCCATCTATCCATGGGTAGATACTTAGGTCATTTCCATATCTTGGTTATTGTAAATAATGATGCAATGAATGTGGGATTGCAGATAAATTTTCAAGTTAGTGTTTTCGTTTTCTTTGGATAAATACCCAGAGTGGTATTGCTGGATCATGTAGTAATTCTATTTTTGATTTTTTGAGCAACCTCTTTCCTGTTTTCCATAGTGGTTACACCAGTTTACATGCCCATCAATAGTGTACAAGGGTTCCCTTTTCTTCACATCCTCACCAACACTTGTTATTTCTTGTCTTTTTGATAATAGCCATTCTAACAGGGGTGAGGTGATATCTCATTGCAGTTTTGATTTGCATTTCTCTGATGACTAGTGATGTTGAGCGTTATTTTATGTACTTATCTCAAACTTGTTATGCCCCAAAGTGAATTCTTGATCTTTCTTTTATATCTATCTTCTAATTTTCTCCATTTTAGTTTGTGGAATATACATTTATCCAGTTGCTCATGCTAGAAACTGAGGAGTTAGTTTGATATCTCTTTCCCTCATCTTCCCTATGTAACCTGACATGAAATTGTCAATTCTACTTCTGAGATGTTCTGTAGCTTTAAGCCATCAACTTCTCTTCATCTTCAGAGATGCCGATAAAAGATTTAACTCCTCTCACACTTAGGCAAATGTATTGTTTTCTTATCAATCAGTCTGTTTCTAGTTTTGCCTCTTTCTAATCAGTTCTCCTCTGTACTATAATCAGAGTGATACATAATTTTTTTTTTTTTACATATTTTTTGATTTACAACTGAAAACTGAAATAGTATAGCAGAACTTTCTTTTACACTAGTCAAAGAAGGATAATTTTCAGGGAAAAAAAGTAGAAAACATTCAATTATATGTAATTTGCCTAACCATGTTTATTAATTTTAAATTACACATGTTTTGCAGGAAATCTAAATTTTCTTCTAGAGGCCACTCAGTAGAATTAATTAAGATAAATCAGTAAAATATTCCAATTACAGATACATGTTAAAAGAAGAGAATTGATTTTAGGAGTCAAAGGCATGATACACAAAGGAAAAAGGCGGTTTGTAACGTTCTATTTATTCAATGGGGACCATTAAAAGCATTGATATAGTTAAAATATTTCCCTTGAAGACACAATAATTTTGCTTTCTTGCTTGTATTTGTCTATATAACATCAGTGTGAGAATAACTGCCATTCCTTGCAAGTGGACAATTGATCGAGTAGGAGGGAAAAAAAAATCTTTATAGGTGATATCGGAAAAGAACAGTGCTACAAATGGAACAAAGCAGTTCTTGTTTGGTTTTATTTTGTTTTTGACCCTTCCTCGTTCTCTATAAATCTGGATCCGTTTGCCTTTTTATTGCAGAATTACCAAGAATATATGTCCTAAGGTAGCCTCACAATGTCAGAGGCTGTCTGGCTATCAATCAGTCCATCCCATATCCTCTTTCCTGTGCTGCCACTAGTTAGGTATGACTGAGTTCTAGCCAGTGAAGCTAGAACTGTGGATTGTGAGAAGATTCCAGCCCCGGGCTATAGAAACCTCCCATGTGTGATGCTCCATGCTCCTTCTGAGGTTTGATATATAGGTGAGTTTGGAGATCTCAGAAACCACATTTTCAAAATGGCAGAGCTATAAATTGGAAGGAAATATTCCTGACTTCCATCTGGAGGAGAGTCATCTGATCAGAAAGAGCCTTTTGTCCTTGACTTGAGCAGAGAAACTAACGTGTTCAGTCACTGAGATTTTTGGTGCTTTATCTATCAAAAGAGCATTAACTTAATTAATATTAATGCCATAAATAGTACCAGATTCTCTTGCTTTTTCAAAGTAAGTTGAGAATACAGGGCAGCTTTTAAATGCCCAGTTTTTATTATCCAGATCTCTAACTTATTTCCTTCTTCTTAAATAGTGCTGTCATTATCTGATACCAGCTGTAAAGATTTTTATCTTTTCTCTCTTGCTTGATCATTTGTCCATTTGCAAGGAATGGCAGTTATCCCCGGGCTGATGTTTTGTAGGCAAATACAAGTGAAGAAGCAATTATTACTTTGTCTTCGGAAATATCTGTAGATGTCATCTGGGAAGGCTCAGATTTAACTTAAACCTCTGCCTTTGGGCCATAAATGTTCAGGTTCAGCTTCAGTTTAAACTCCTTTCTAGATCCTTAGGGCTAGGCATTAAGTAAAGCTCATATTTCTCAATGTACACTGGGGAGCAGGAGAAAAGAAAAAAAAAAATCTAGGCATCAGAAGAAGCCATCTTTTATAGTTATAAATTAAATCCTGTCACTTTCCTCCATAAAACCCTTTAAATACCTTCCCATTGCACTTGAATCAAATTCCAGTCTCGAGGTGACCCCCCCAAGCCCTGGCTCATGTTTGCCTGTCTAGCCTCCTTTCAGGATTTCTTTACTTTGTTCCACCTACACTGATTATTTCATTCTTTGAAGGCACAGATCTCTGATACTAGGGATTCCAACGACAGTCCCCACTGCCTGGAAAGCTCTTCCCTGAAACCTTTTCCTTGAACCTCCTATATTCAAGACTCTGCTTAAATATCACTCATTTAGTGAGATCTTATCTATTTCCCTTACAGTCAAAACTGGTTTCTTTTGTTAAGCTTTCTTAATAAAGCTTTCTTAATTTTCAAATACAAATCACAATTTGTATTTGAAAATTGACTTTTGTGGCAATTTGTATAATGCTGCCTACTATATTCCCATCTGATTTGTTCTGATTGCTTATAACATAGTAGTAGGAAATATTTATCAAAATGAATAAATTAATGAAATTAAAACAAAATTATAAAGTCTATTAAATTTATTGGCCCACTGGTGACCAAACATTTCCACATTGGCAATGCTGTAACCAGAGTGATCATGTTATAGAGATACATTAGGAAATAATGTTTTATGCATTCTAAAATATAAAAATATGATGATTTTTTTTGGAACATGTTATTACTGTTATTCAATTTCATTGACAATGATTTCATTTCTCCTGTTCCTCTGCACCGCCCCCCGCTCCGCTCACTGCCAAAAAAGAAATCAAGGAAGTGGAAAACTTTCTGTTGTTAAATGAATTTTTATAATAAATGCTTAGAATAGTGCCTGCATATAGTAATTTCTTAGTAAAGGTTAACTATTATTATTATTAAAATTTCTATTTGATATATATCCTACATTTTAATGATTATAATTTTTATGGTAAACTCATACTTGTTAATCATTTTAAATCTGGTTTTTATCTCTTGTGTTTTAGAGAATAGTTTTTACTTTCTTATTAATCCAAACTCTTAGTTTGAACAATTATTATATATAATTATTATGTATAATTATCACATATATTGACTATATCTCAATTAAATATATGAATATCCTGATTACTTGTATAAATAAGTTTAGCTTAATATTGTACAGTAATAATAATTTTTGAAAGGAATGAGGCCCTGAGTCAAAAGTAGTTTTATGATCTTTGAAAGCTAAATACTCTTCTTTCTTTTATTGACAAAGATGAATGTGGAGTCTGTGTTATAATAAGTTAATGGACCACTTTTTTCCTTTCACCATTCTAATTCCTTTTTTCTTTTACCTTTCTAATTTGATGTCTCACATAGAAAATCACCGTTTTAAAAATTTTAGAAATTAAAGCTTCGTTTAGTTTTGGTTTTAGTGAATAAAACCAAATTGGATTCATTCAATAGAAGGAGAACAAATGGTATAAAGCTTTACCTTCGTCCATGTATTATGTAGTCAAAATTTATTATTTTTCATTTTTACTTCTTGCCATTTAGAATACTTTTAGTTATTTTAATTGAGAGTCTTAAAATCTTTCTCTTTACCACCTAATCTTAATCTAAGAAGATGGACAATGCCTGCTTGTTTTTGGTCAGTTCATTCCCCAACAGAGACAGCAGAACAATTTAGAACAGGGACTTCGCCATTTGTGAGACCAAGGTTCAAGCCCCTCTCTTCCGTGTGGTCCATTAACTTATTATAACACAGACTCTACATTCATCTTTGTCAATAAAAGAAAGAAGAGTATTTAGCTTTCAAAGATCCTTACAAACCTTATTTCAGTTATTCAAAGGAAGATGACAATAGTGCCCACATCACTGAGTTGTTACAAATATTAAATAAGACAGTGAAGTAAAGTTCTTTGCATACTTTGGGGACATATTCACTGCTCAATTAAATACAAGCTCTCATCATTAAGTGTAAAATGTAGACAGTTTTTATATACAGATTATTTTTCTTTCTGTCAATGACTAACAATGAAATTAATGCTTAGGTATCAATGTTTTTATACAGGTTTAAGTATAAGGTTTTTATTCAGAATTTAATAAGAGTACAGGATTTTAAGTCATGAAATCAAAGGAAAGAATACAATAAAACATGAGATAAAATTAAAACCTTGTCCTCAATGAAAATGTTCACTGCATTTGGATAATTTTAGTATTAAAATAATTGAATACTATTTAACTTTGTACTAAAAAAATTAGGTTTTTTGATTGTACAGAGACATCTAAGTACTGAAATGGTAAGAGAATTTCATGCTGTAATATAAAATTAAATATTTAATGTTTCCATTAAAGTTTACAAGTCCTTGAAGAAATTACCTTGTGATAAAGCTGAGGCTGGAAGTGTCACTGCAGAGAATATCCTTATACCTCTGCTCTGAATGTCTTTTGACACCTTCAGCATTACCTTTGACATTCTTTTCACAGCTTCAACCATTACTGGCTTTCTGATGCCTATCATAGGATGCATTTTAGGATTCCAGGCCTTTTGAATCAGATAGGCTTCTTGCATATTTTATTAAGCACAAAGTTTTTAACACAGAATGGTTGGAAATAACTGGGTCATTGCTACTGAACGGTGAATGACACATTTAATGTCATTTTTTACTGGCAAAATCTGCTCTGTACTTACAGTGAAATATGACTCACATGAAGTGAAAGACTCATATTATTTTCCCTTTGCCTAGCTGTCTCCAAGAGCAAAAAGTAAAATCATGATTTTAAAAAATGGTTCTTATTTTATAGAGAGATACATGTCTAAAGTTGGGAGGAAAACATTACTTGTTCCAAAGAGTTTCTATAGCTGAAAAACAGGTGTTTTGACTTGACTACTGTTATATGTTGATTTGTAATTTTTTTAAACTCTGTTCAAAATGGTGAAAAATCAAGGTGTCATCTTTTGCTTTGAGATAGTGACATAAAAATTTGGGAATCTTTTAATGACTTTTAATGAGGTTCATTCGACAAGTTTTATTTATCAACTATCAGCTGTGTCTAGGCACATAAAAAATAATAGAGCCTATTCCTCATGTCTAGTGGGGAAAAAATTATCTCATCAAATCAATTACAATAGAGCAAATAGGTGCCAGTAGAGTTATGTTGAAAGCATTACAGTGAAGTAAATGATTTTAGAATTATAACGGTCAGATCTGTAAACATAAATATTTTATTACTTCTAATAGAAATGAACTTATCTGTGGATCTGTATTTAAATATGATAGTTGAATAACACATTTTATAAGCATAATGTAACTCAGTACTTCTGCTCGTAGTTCAATTTCAGCTTTCTTTTCTCTTCCACTTTCTCCCCAGTGTGCCCCACCAACATGTCATGTCTATCCTCAGTGAGAGGTTTTTTTTTTTTTTTTTTTTTTTTGGCCAGAGCTCCAAATGGAAAGCCAAGCAAGTTTTGATGGCTCTCAAAATCCTCCAGTGACGGATAATTTTAGGTATCAATTTGGCTGGGTCATGGTTTTCAGATATTTGATCAAACACTATTCTAGATATTTCTGTGACGGTTTTTGTTTTGTTTTATTTTGTTTTGTTTTTAACTGAGATTAACGTTTTAATTGGCAGACTTTGAGTAAAGCACATTACCTTCTGTAGTGTCGATGGATCTCATCCAATCAGTTGAAGGCCTTAATAAAACAAGGTCTGACCTACCATGAGGACAAAGGAATTTTGCTAACAGTCTAGTCTGTCTTTGGATTCAAATTGCAACTCTTCCCTGAATCTCAGCCTTCTGGCCTACCCCATCGGACTGTTGGACTTGTCAGGTCTCTACAATCATTTGAACCAATTTCTTAATATAAATCTCTCTGTGTATATACATATCCTCTTGGTTCTGCTTTTCTGAAGGTCACTATCCGATTAACACCTCCTCGAACCAGTTTAAGTTTCTATTGAGTTTTATGTCAATTTATCCTCATCCCTTGACTCTTTGGAGGAGGTACATAGAGCAAGGTTCACAGACCATTCTGTAGTTATCATCTTTCTCTTCTCCAGATCCTTCTACAGCTCAGAAAACCCTTCCTTCCTTCCTTCATCTTTCCTACTTTTATTCTTTTCTTCCTTCCTTCTTTCCTTCCTTTTTTCCTTCCTTCCTTCCCTCTTTCTCCCTCTCTCCTTTTCTCTTTCTCTTTCTTCCCTCTCTCTCATCCTCCTATCCTCCCTCCCTTCCTTTCTTTCTTTCCTCTTTTCTTTCATTCCTCCCTCCTTCCCTTTCTCTTTCTTTTTTTTCCCGAGTGTCCAGAAAAATAGCTTTATTTTATTATATTCTCCCTTCTTTGCGATTAATTATAAGCATTTTGCTTGAGTCTGAAGATCTTTAACATGCAATTTTTAAAGCGAAGCTCTTGTAATTCTAAAATTCCATAAAACCTCACTTGGTGCCTGATTCTAGGCATTGAAATACAGGGCTTTCATGATGATGTCCGTATAAAAAGGGAGAAAAAGAGAGAAAAGGCAAATAAACATCAGAAACTCAGTCTACTTCTTTGCTCTGTGTGCGTGTGTGTGTATGTGTATGTTTGTGTATATTTTGTAGTTTTGGTTTAATGGTGGATGAGGATAGGTCAAGAAGAACTAGGAAGATGAAAATAACTTTGACTACTTCATAACATTGTCCCACCACAATTATTATAGGTTGGCAAAAGAAATTCAAAAGAAAGACATGTGTCTTGGTTTCAAGCACCGTAAAGAGTGCTTTTATGTTCTGCAAATGACATAGCAAACAGTTAGAGGTATTTGGGAACTGTGATTATTGTTATGTGGGTCTAGCAGAAGGAGGTAACAGAATATAAAGCAACAAGGTATGGTGGAAAAATGTGGACTTTAATGAGACAATAGTAGATTTAAATAATGGTTCTACTACTAGCTATGTGACTTGGACAGGTTTCTTAAACATGTTAAACTTTTTTTTTTTTGCATATATAATAAGGATAATGAACAAACCATGTTTCTGCTTTAAGAATTTTATTTCCTTAATAAAGGTTAGAAAACTTTATTTCCTATAACCATAACCCATAACCCCTTTTTGCCCCTGCAACCATATTTCATCTTACTTTTATCCCTTATCCTCTATGATTCAGCCACATGGAGTCTTTTTAGTTCATGAAACCTACCATATTCTCTCTTCTTTACATTTTGGTGTAGATTGATTCCTCAGCATGGAATTCTGGTTTAACTTAGATAATTCCAATTTATCTTTCACATCATCTGACTGTCATGCCATTTCCTTGGGCAGGCTTTTCTGACCTTGAAATGAGTCAACTCTCCAACATACAGGCTACCAGTCTGAAATTTATCCTTACATAGTAACTCTTATAACACATGAAATTTTTTGTTGCATCTTTCTCTTTCCTACAAGTTGCAAACTTCAGAACTGCTGGTATATTTTTGTTTTGTTCACCACCCTAACCCTGGAATCCAATAGTCTCTGATTGTGAATGCTGAACAAATATTTATTTATTTAAATAAATATCTGTTTAATTGAGTAGAAACATAAAGAACCTAGTTCAGTGGATGAAATATTTTTTAGTTACATTTACCGTTCTCTAATATTTTGAGAAATACATTATATATTGCATTTATAGAAAAAAAGAATTAAAACCGTCTACATTATACTAAGAAGTTTGGATATTAAATTCAAACTAGCCATTTCCCAAACAAAATTCTGAATTTCACTCTGAAAATTTGTTTATTTCCTAGTCTTCCTCTTCGAGATGACACCACTATCGTCCCAGTTACTCAAACCAAGAATCAGTATGTTATTCTTAATTATCTCTTTCTTTTGCCCCTCATGTGAAATCTATTACAAGTCCTCTCAATTCGACCTCTTAGTTCACCATTATTTCCTTTTTCCAAATCACTAACATGTCTTGATGGCACTGCTGTAATAGCCTCTCAACTCTTGTCCTACTAAAAATTCATTTTTTCAATGTAGTCCTTTAAAACATAGATCAGATTTTGTGCTGAGAAGCCTTCAGTGTCTTCTTATCATGCTAAGGTAAAATACATTTTTTTTCCTACATTTGGAAGGTCACTATGAGTTTCAGCAACCCTATTTTCTTATACCACTCTTTCCTCTGGCTTGCTGTTTTTAGCCAAGTCGGGCTGGCTTTCTTTCTGTTCCCTAACAATGCCCTTTCCACTGCTATTTCCTCTGCCTGGAATGGTCACTGGATCTTAGTTCAGCTGTCGCCTTCTTGGGAAGATCTTCCAAACATTCACCTACCTGAATCTCTAGTTGCTTTCTGTAACATTGTTGTTTTCTTCTCTTCCTAGCTCTTAATACTATATGAAATTATCTATTGTAGTTGCTTGTTTTTTAAATTTATTCTTACTGGGATAGATAAGATTCATTAACGCAGAGATTTTTCTGGCTTATTTACTGCTATAAACTCAGCGCTTGGTTTGTACAAGACATTCAATTTTCGGGGACTGAATTATTAAAGAAATGATACCATTTTGTAGACAGGTTATTGTAGGAGCAATTTAGTTTACAAACATTCGTTAAATATCTGTGTGTCTGACAAGAGGCCTCGAGGACTTGGTAGAAAAAGAAAACATGAACAAAGAAATATTTTATAGAACTGTACCTAGAAAGATAAATAGAATTGAAGTGGTTAGGAAAGAAGTACTTGCCCAGGAAACAAGTACAAGGTATTATATTTAGAAAATGGTAAGTCATCTTCTGAATATATCTAAGAGCACAGCACATTAGAGATTGGAGAGGTGAAGTGCACCTTATTTTTTTTATTTTAATCATATTAGGAGTAATGTTGTCCTTGACACTTCTTTTGGTAAAAGCTCTCAAAATGACTGTTTAATGTTCACAATGATATCTTACATATATGTAGTTCATAAATAATATGAAAAGCACTTCCAAAAAGAAAATAAGTGGTTGTAGAGGAAAAGCCACATACACAACAAATAATACAATGCAGTAAATGCAGAGATGCAAACATGCATATACCACGTTTGTATGAATCCAGAATCACGCAGGAAGGCCTCCTGTAGGAAGTGCTACCTTCACTGGTTTTTAAAGAAAAAGGACCAAAAGCAACTGGGGATTGCCAGGAGGTCCCAGGCCAAAACCACAAGAGCAAAGGCACAGAGATGCAAAAGTACAGTGCTTTTGAGGACATTTTCAGCATTTTGTTTCTGCTGGAGCATATAGCTTGGGGTACTGTAATGGGAGGGAGACTGAACACATACCCAGGTCCCAGGACACAAAGGAATTATATATGTCATGATAAGATGCTTGGAAAGACATTAGGGAGCCACTAAAACTTTAAGCATGGTTATATCTATACTTCAGAAGTATCATTTTTGTGTCAATATGGTAGATTAATTTGTGGGAAGCAAAGCAGGAGGATAAAATTCAGTGTCAAAAGTTTATTGGGTAACCATATACAAAAAAGTGTCTAAGGTCTGAAACCCAGTAGACAGTGGGGATGAACAGAATGAAAATATTTGAGAAGTAAACTAAGGAAATTTTGCAGATGTTTATTTTTGAGACAGTTAACACTCATTGGATTATGTCGGTGTTGTCTTGCTACATGGGGGTTGTAGGATTTGGAACATATGATTAATCTAAACACAAATAAATCAGCAATCTGAATAGGATTGCTAAAAGTCTAAAAATTTTACTGCTGGGATTCGAGATAATTTCTAGTTGCTGTTTTCTCATTTTATTTGAATCTATTGTTCCTATTCTTATAGTAAGGGTTTCAGGAAATGTATTTCTGTTTGTGCAGAATTATAACCATTTAGTTCTGTGCCTCTCCCTTTAGTATTGTGAGATGGGACAAAACTCATGCTTCTATTCTCAATTCACAGATTGGAAAATGAGATTCACCCTCCAGAATGTTATTCACCCAAGGCTTCGCAGCTATTTTCCGGTAGAATTATGGCTCAGATACAAATTTCTTAATGCCTATTTTTCTAATTCTTCTCAATAGCCCACCATATTAACTTACCTTGTTTTCCTGAATATTTTCTCCTAAATCTCCTATATCTGTAAAACAATTATTTTAGGGAAATATTATTTTTTAATACAACATGTTTAGTAAATACAAAACACATGCCTAGTACCTGCTGAAAAAAATTTCATGATCCTTGTAAGAACTAATTAAAACCGGTAATATTTGCTTTGCTTACTAGAAGCAGTGAAGTCTCAAAAAGAAAAAAAAATTATTTCTCTTTAAATGGATATATATGACTTTTAAATTGTATTCCTATATTATTTGCCATATGTCAAATTGGTTAAATGTTTTAGTTTAGTTATAATTTGACAGAACAAATACAACCGAGATCCCATTATGAGTGAGAAATGGGAAATTCATGATATTTTATAACACTTTAATTACTAATTACAAGTCAAGTTCTTTGTGAGCTTTTGAAGGCCTTTCAACCTAAAGACAGCCTACGTTGTAAGATACTTTGGAAAACACCATTGGAGGATAGATATAGCTTTTTAAGAAAATGATTTTGGCATTTTATGTATCCTTTCATTTGAAAGGAAATCTCACCGAAAATGTCTTTTTTCTGTTCACTGTGTTATTTATTGTCTGCTACGCATATTCTTGTGTTATGCCTAATCTAGTGTATAGATCCAAAGATAGAACCATCCTGTTCCACCTCTCTAAAACTGAAAAGCCAAATGGGTACTTGTGAAGAGTGACTCATTGACACTAGGGTAGAGAGGAGTTCCTGTGCATTCACAAATCACTATCAACGTGAGTATCAGGTAAGATTTCATTTTCAGTCACACATAGGTTCTTATAGAGAAGATCTATAAGATGGAATAATTTTTCTGCTTGACCCATGTTACCTATCCATTCCTTCACATATAAGGTTGGTGAATATTAACTAGAATAGCAGCCCTCCAGAACATTTCTCTATCAGTTCTTCTTTTCCCTCCCTCATTCTCTCCTTATTTTCTTCTGTTTTAAAATTATAGCCCTCTTAGGCAAAGGAACAGCCACTACAACCCAGTTAATGATTCTCACTCCTGTTTTCATGTGAAATAAGATCTGTGATTAAAAAAAAGTGGAAAGAAACAATTTACAATGAAAATGTTGCTAAAAAGATAAAAGAAATTATAATGAATTTATTGCTAAAGCAAATTTTATGTAATTTTCTTAGAAAAAAGTATTGTGCTTTATATCTGATTTTATATTTTAAGGCAATGATTTATAGGCCTAAAGAAATTATTACTTCAATATGTTGCAGGTTATTTAATGATGCAAAATCATCGTGTAGAACCAATTAAGTATCCTTGGAGTCGTTATTGCATATACAATATCCCCCAATTTCTGAACATTTACAATAGACCACTTCTCTTTTACAAAAGACCTATATTAGTATCTATTTTCGCTAACTGAAAGAAATTCAAAGATAATTTTTGTTTTTATATAAAAAGCCACTCAGTACTAATGTAGGTCTTTTCGTAAAGGGGAAAATCCTGTTCAGATAACCCTTTTGGGTTAGCTAAAACAGGTACTAATGAAGGTCGTTTGTAAAAGTGAAGTGGCTTGATGTGAACTTTTAGAAAGCAGGGAATACTCTTTGCTTTATGCCATTGCAGCTCAGGAAAGATTTCACAGGTACGCTCAACTTTCAGATAGTGGGGCAAACCTCTATTTTAGTGAAAACAGTGTGGAAAAGAGATGTCTTCAGAGAGTAATAATAAGGAGCAGCAATCAATAGTAATAAAAAGCAGTAATTAAACACTATGATTTCAGGGAATCCAATGATACCTTTATCAATCAAGGCATTTATCAGTGTATTGATTGCTGGAAAATGGTAGCACTATGATGATATTTGTTAAATTTTCAGCATTGACTGATGTTTTTATTGCTGGTGTCATACAGATTGGAGATCTCAATAAATTCTAGTCATAAGCCAGTCTTAGTTATTAATGCCAGATTTCAGGATTCCTTGAAACTCAGTTAAGTTATACCATGTGCAAAAATAAAAATCTATAGAATTTTAGTAAAAACTCAAGATATATAATTTTTGACTAATTTAAAACCCAGTAAGAGGAAATTCTAAGGTGACCAGCAAACTAAAAACAATATTTGAATTGTCATTGGTCTATATTCGTAGAACTTTACTGCTGGTCGAGTCTGTCAGGTCCATTTAAGGTCCGAAATTCTCTCACTTTTTAAATGATGAAAACAAGCCTATGAGGGTTTGAATTCTAGATCCAGGGCGCTGGCCCGGGAGTTGAAGGGCTGGGATGAGGGCACAGATCATGATCCAGGGTCCCTTGTGCTGCACAATAGGAGACTAATTTCCTCTTTTTATTTTTTATGGAAATTGGAATAAAAAGATTTTGGAGCACTTGAGGTAGTACTTTACTTATTTCACTATATTTTACCATATAAATTCAGTTAAAACATTTCTAATATCCTATAAGTATATCACATTTTTTTCATGAAAACAATATAAAAAGTGAATTTCTCTTTTTCAGTTCTTCATTATTTTCTTTATAGTAGCAAAAGAATTCTGAGATTTTACATTTGAAATTATAGTTGGAAAAACATTTCTCTTTTTTTCCCCCTCAAACATGAGTGCTTATCACATGAAAAACAACTAACTAGATGTTAGAGGCTGTTTACAAAGATTAGTAAAAAATGAATCATGTCCTCAAAGCACTTAGAGTAATGGAGTGACTATAAGGAAAGTACATTTTCTTTTCATAAGTCAGCAACATTTTCAGACGAGTACATTGATGCATTAAAATTTAGTATCGCAGAATTCATTTTAGAATTTCTGAAATGTTAAGTTTCTGAATTTTATTATTTGATATCAAATGGTTAAAACCATGCTTTTCTCCCTTCTTATGGAAACCCATTAAATGCTCATAGAACATGGCCTTAACATTTTGATATTAGTCAATAGTATCCTGCTAGATTTTACTGTAGAATGACAGGATATAATTAAGAGATGTAGACCGTGAGTGTGAAAAGTTAATTAACTGCAAGATTTTGACAGACACCAGGTAATTAAAAATTAAAATGAAAATAGCTTTAAAAATTTTTAATTATGTTTTATTTCATAATATGTTGCTAAGAAAAGTGAAAGGGGATGTTTTCCATTAGCTTGTTCGTCCATCATGGTAGTTCTCACATTGTGCTCCCAGTGAAGTCATAATGCACTTCCCACCTGCAGTGCCCTTAATCTGTTTCTGAAAGTAATTTTAGAAATTAGAATACTGCTGTGGCATTAAAGTTTAATACTTTGTTGGCACCATAGGCAGAAACTGCTAAAAGGAAAAAACACCCTACAAAATTGAAACTAAAGGTATTTTTCTTTCCCTTTCCTCTTTTCACAAAGAAATGGAACTTATATGTACTATTGTCTTGAGGCTAATTTAATTTATGACTCATTATAATGCCCTAGGAGCATTATGTCTCAACCCTAGTTTCCTGATATTTTTATTTTATTGATGATTCTGATTGACTTTACCTGTTTTTGAAAGAGATAGCTCCTCCTTATGAATCATGGGCCATGGTTATCCAGATCTTTAAAATGGATTTGGGGTTAGTGCATACTAAAATCTTTAGCCAACTAAAGCTACAGATTTAGAACTTCTAGCCAGAAAATCAATTTTCTTGGGATATGTGAACAAGATCCAGTTGCTTCTTAAAGGCAGCTTGCTTGTTATAAGGCTCTCAGTTGGGTGATTAACTGAAAAATGTTGGACTACTGGCCTGAATATTATAGGTCTTCTTGTAGAACTCTTGTTGGCAGATGCTGGAAGATTCATATAACATTTATTCATTTACCAGATATTTACTGAATGCTTCACTGAAGGTAAAATCATGAGCAGACATGGTAACTGCCCTCACAGAACATCCATTGGATTATCAATGTTTAGGTGGACAGAAACCATCTTGATACATGAAGTGAAATTCATTTACTCCATTGGAAAAAAAAGGAAGTTAAAGAAGTATTCCATCATTCTCAGAAACTCAAATTTTGTCTAGAACTTTTCATGAGGAATGCTTCTTCCAAAAAGTGTTTAGTGGAAGATGAAAGCCATTGGCTTAGCAGTTATATGTCCCTGGTGTGGGTTGGTGTAATTTCTTAGGGGGAAGAGAAGCTCTAAGTATGCCTAGACTTGAATCTACCTTTAACATTTCATTAAATGTTTTGTATTTTAAAAATCTATAATTTATTATTTTTTTAAGTATTAGGTGGTTTTAGAGAAAAAATGAAGACATATAATCCTATTCTTATTAATTACAAATTAACATACTTTTTAAAGATATCCTGTTATGTTTTCAGTTGTCACTATGCTTTTAATTATTGTGTACTTTCTGGAATGCCAGTTTTCTCTCTAATATTTACTTAATAGGTTACAGTTCCTTTTTTGGGGGGGGGCATTGGTTTATTTTTATTAGGTGTATTAAACTTCTATATTTTATATTTTACCATTGGGTTGATTTTTACTACCAGTTCTTCCAAGTAGATTTAAAGTCTCAAAAGCAGTTCCTTAGTCATGCTTAGAATGATGAGAATACCAACACAGTTTTACAACACACATGTTTATTGCGAACAGGATTTAAGTAAATATATAAAATGTGAATATGTATCCATCAGTGTGTATGATCATAATTATTTCAAAGAATTCCATTTAAATATGGGGCTAATCGGAAGTATAATCATTTCTAAAAATTGGACTGTATTGTTTTACAATAATCCATTTGATTCAAGTCTCTAATATATTTCCTATTATAAAACTTTACCAAATAGTGATTTTAAGGACAAGTACAAAATTACATTTCCAGTACAAATTTGGTTAATTCTGTAATTATGTAGAAAGGGGACAAACCTTAGTCATTGTTCACAATTGCACTTCTCAAAGCAAAAAGGAGAATAAATAACCCTATTTCCGAGAAATTTATAAACACAATTGCAGAGATAATTACAAATATACTCAGAGAGAAAGTAGAACACGTTACTGACAATTTTTTTTTGTTAAATCATACTGTTCAGTGTCACACTACATTAATGATAATGTAGAAAAGTACTTTTTAATATATATTCTAATAGACATGATTTTATAAATAAGTTAATCAATCAATGTGCAGATTACAAATCAGCTTTTATTATATGTGCAGAGTATTAGGGAGAAGTGCTCATGGGTGATTCAATTCCTCCTATATGAGAATTAAGAAAGGACATATTTACTTGGAAGTGAAAGGATTTTGTGCTGAATTTTAATCTATACTCCATCTTATTTATATTGTACATATTAAAGGAAATAGGGAAATTATTACGATACAATCACTGGCCCCAAATATTCTTTTTGGTATGCTAAAACATAACTCTGATGGCTACTTTGAGCTGCAGACCGTTGAGGCTAAAGACAATTTCTGAGTGTTTGAAAGGAAACAAACAAAATCAAAACAAGAGAAAGCAAATGCTTCTTGCTACCAAAAACACAAGAAAAAAGAAGTTCTATGATTTCAAGGAACACGACCAAATAACTCTATTATATTAGTAAAGTATCCCAAGCCCTTAAAATCCTGAACTTCTTGCTTCAAGACTGAAGGTGAAAGATTTCTTATGTGGATACAATACCAGGAATTCATATGAAAATGAAACTCCATAATCAAGAATTTGACTTTCTCTTGATACTCTTTCTAAAAATTTTTCCTTTGAGTGAGAAGTATTTTTTGTATGTACTTGGACAGTTGTGAGAACCACAGCGAAACATAGTAAAAGCAAGGAGAAATGATTTCCAAGGCTGTAGGCAGTCAAAATCAGATTTGAATTCCATGCAGTGCCCTCTTTCCTAAAATGAAACGTTCGCCTTCTAGTTCTGAATGTGTCTTGCCCACTGACTTTGCTTCTAAAGGAGTGCTGGAAAAGGCCCTTAATGAGAAAACACTCAAAATTTCCGACTCTGTACTCAATCTGAGCATTCTGAAGGGCATTATAATGCCCAAAATTATTGCCATTTACAGTAATTTATTTTAGAAATTACATTTTCTATTTTGTAGAATTGAAGAGTCAGAAAAGATGTGGAAACTGACACGCAGTACAAGCTTTCAGCCCTCAAGAAGGTTGAATAGATCTACCTTGGTGAAAATGATTATAATCAATTTAATTATTGTCGTATAAAACAATTGTAACTTTTAAAAACAATTTGATAAGACTATGGTTTGTTTTTATTGCTAAACATTGTATTAATTTCTTTTAACTTACCTATAATTGAGATTCGCACTGTCAAGCAGGTCCTAACATCAGCAGCTACTGCAACTGCTCTGTGGGCTTGCTTGGCTTCCATTGATTTAACCAGTGAGGAGACAACAAACCCAAATGACCAAAACAGTTTATGCCTCACAGCACAGCGGGCAGCATGAGCTTCACGTTCATATCAATTCCAAATGCGGAGGGGGCCCAAGTAGATCTTGTGCACATAGTGGGTCTGTGTCACAGCTGAGGAACTCAGGAAATTCCTGACTCATAAGGGGACTGCAACCAAACCTGCTCATTCTCCACTGCATGAGAGAGATGATCCTTATCCTGATCAGGAAACCAGTCTTCCCTCTTACCCTGGAATGTATGAAAGAGAAGGAAGAACTTATCTTTATTACCTATTACAGAAGCAAATCCGTTTCCTGACCTACAGCAGCATTGCAGATGTCCTTGATTAAAACTGTCAAAACCCTTTGCTCAAGTGTATGGAATGGCCAGACCCCTGGTAACTGTCTCCCAACACACATGTGTATCCAGTGCCCAGAATGGTGGGCAGAAGCTGAGAGTTTGAGTAAGATGAAAAGATAATTTGCTTCAGTCATAGTTGAAGGCAATTTGGAACCATCTCAAGTCATATTATTTTAAATGAAAATTTTGTATATGTTGACCTACTCAGACATCCTTGATCTAGGCTAAAGCCTTTAGATATACTCCCCCTCCTAGTATTGAGATTTAGTCACGTACCTTCAAGGCCCTGTCCATAGGTAACATTGGAGAATATCCCTTATATTATAAAGAAACCAATGACACCTAACTAAAAGATAAGAGGTAAGAATAAATTTTCCTGATATCTTTAATGTAGCTACAACCTGAGTCTCTGAATAGCTCAACATTGTGCTGAGGCTTTTACTCATGTGAATCTCACTTACTGAGAAAGTGTATAAAGACATAGAGGTCTGCAAATCTTAGTTTTCAATTAGAAATGGGAGAGCTCTCTTTCCTCTGAGATCATACGGTTTTCTTTTTTTAAGAAGGATGTAACAATAGGGCAGATAAGGCAAAAAGCCCTCTTCCAAGCAAGTGCCCAAGAAATGGAACTGGCCCATAGAGGAGGTCACTGCTTGAATGACACTTGGGAGCAGAAAGTTAGGAAGAGTGAGCAAAGTTGTCTGTCTGCTCTTAGAGAATTTCACACAACCTGAGTATGTAGAGCATGACTAATGATGATATAGATTCTTTTAGGATGCCAGGTTTTTAAAGGAAGAGCTGTATAACAATTAATAGAAGCAATTTTTTTATCTGGGAGGAAATGCTGAACACCAGTTAAACACATTTTTCACTTTGGTGGTGGTAGGACTTCAATATTACTCCATGTTTTCAATTATTATTAAAAGCAGAAATCAGCATAAAATGAACATATTAAACCATCAACTAAAATCACAGACTGTTGCAAGGAAATACAGATACTGGTTTGAAATGGGTTTTTTGTAACTAGTTCTACTATCTCCTGTAATACAAAAAGAATTTTAGTGTTTATTTTTCCTGTAAATAAGTGATTTATTTTTATAAATCATCTGGGTCCATTCTTGCCTCAATGAGGGGAAAAAAAGTGTTATTTTTTAATCTCTCCAGAATTTGCATCAAAGATTTATGTAAATAGCTCTTCCTTTAGAATAACTGAATCTCAGATGACATGAAAACAAGCATGAAATTTAATTGTTAAAATAGATTTCTTTACAGCAATCTTTCTCTCTCTAAGGACTTAACATTGTTTTAAAGTGTAGATGCTTCTGTAATGAAACCTGTTGTACTAATATGTGATAACGTTAGATAAGACCTCTGCTATGTGCAGAACGTAGAGATTGATTAACCTTGGAAAGCAATTTTACTAATGAAGTTATTGAATATAGTAATTGCAGTGTTTTTGTCAGTTAAGTAAAAGCTAAATTAAAAAAAAATAACCATTCACTCAAATGCTTTTATGTGCCATATGTTTATCATCGAATATCAACATTAGAGCCTTAGTCAAAATTAATTCAGTATGCTAATTATAAAGCAAATACCACCCCCCGTCCCCCAAAATAAGCCTCATAATAGGGGTTTGTCTGGTATTTTTGCCTATTCTCAACACCCATCCTGGGTATCTAAATATAATTCTTAAAGAATTTTATGAGGGCAACAAAATGATTTGTTTAGAATGACCTATTTTTTATTGTTTAATATCAATGTATTTTACAGTTTGTTTTGCTTTTTTTTTTTTACTTAAAAAAAAAACCTGTAGTAAAATACACATAACGTAACATTTACCATCTTAACCATTTTTACATATGTGGTTCAGTGGCATTAAGTACTCTCACTTGTGCTACTGTCTCCACCGTCCGTGCACAGAACTCTTTTCATCTTGCTATACCAATATTTTTACACAATAGAGTGCAGGTTTTGTATTCGAATGCAGTTCATAATCGCTAAGAACTTTATAGTAAATCTCGGGCATTGTGGCTAAGATCAAATGGACAGTTCTGCTCAGGCTCAGTTCTCTCTCGTGCATGCCAAACGGTCAGCCAAATGGACGCGAGTCCATTGTTGCGTCAGGAGCTATACCACCAAGGGAGTTAATGTTTAATTATGTCTTTGCTGAAGTTTATTATTCTATACTGAGTTTTTATCGGCTGACTTCTGTGGAATGTTTTGCTTTTTGTCATTGGGCTGAAGCAAACTTCTGGCTGCTGCTCAGCGCTGGTATAACCCTTTTAATTTCTGGCAATCAGAGTTCTTCAGTGTAGATTCTAACTAACTATCTGAGTATATCACAAGGCATGTGTAACTGGGTAGAAAAAGTGACAGTATCTTTGATGTGAAAAATAAAAGTGGATTCTCAATCACCAAATAGGTCACAATGAAAGCCTTTCTCTCCCGCAAAGGGCTATGAAGAAAAGAGAACAACATTCCACTGGATCAAAGAGCAAAATTTTGAACAAATAGGTTTTAGATATCACTTTTTATACACAGCATCGATAAAGTTCCAAGGCTGATAATACATTTTTTTTTTTTTTTGGTGAAGCTGTGGGGAAACAAGCCTTCTTATGTCTTCATGGAATGTGTATTTGAAAATTCCCTATAGAGAATAACTTGTCAGTAACTTTTAAAATTTTAAATTAACTGAGCAACCTCACTTTTGGGAATTTAACTTATAGATGAATTATACAGTGAAGAATGACATGATACTAATTTATTCATCTTAACATTGTTTTTAAGAGCAAAAGATTACAAATAAACAATATGTTCATCATTAGGGCTCTGGTTAAATAAATTTTGCTGCATTTCTGCAGTGAAATACTGTGTATGATAGAATCAAGAAGCTGTCTGTGTTTTTAAATGGACACGTTTCGAAATTTTATTGTTTAAAGTTTCTAAATTGTATGTGCAATAAAGCATGCTATCTTAGTTATAAAAAAGGGAGTAACTCCATACATCCATATTTGATTATTTTGCATATAGCTTCTCTAGAAGCATATACAAAAAAATAAGTGTGATTACCTAGATGGAATGGAGGGACACTGGATGGATGGGAACAGGGATTTTAAGTAAGTTTTTCAATGTATACTGCTTTTTTAATTTTTAGTTTTTGAACCCTGAAGTCATATTCCCTATTAAAATTCAATAATAAAATAATTAGAAAAAGAGAAATGTAAAAAGTTTTAAAAATATAAAATATAAGGAGGTATAAGAAGTGGGACTTGTTTATACCAAGCAGAGGGAAGTTAAAGCTAAATTGGTAAATCTTCAATCTTAAATGTTTTGGCTCAAAAATGAGGGATTTAGAGTTTGATCTCTTGATCACTTCAAATTCTGAGACCTTATAATTTGACATGAAGAATTTTTATTAGAAGTGTTATGTCCAAATGTTTGATACCTCCGTTAAGAATAGCACGGATTAATGTGGGTTTAAATTTTCAAAGGAAAAAATATGATGTTGGGTTTGGGTTTGGGAGATTTTCCAATTATGTGTTTGGGTTTGGGTTTGGGAGCTTTTACAATTATGGATTTCTGATAACAGTCTTGACTTATGCATAGTAGGTATTACTATGTGGTTGACTTTGGGGCTTCCTCTTTGTTTAATTGAAACTTAATTTATTTAATAAACAATATATATGATTATTATAAACCTCTAGTGGTATAAAAATGTACAAAGCTAGAAAAAAATTACTCTAACTTCTTCAGCAATACTTTTGCTTTGCAAAAGTAATTATAGTATTGCAACTGATTTTTCTTGCACATATGTCAAATGTTTTTATAAATGTACATATATACTAAAAGTATGTATATTGTATATTATAGATAGATATGTAGAAAGAAAGAAAGGGTTGGAGAGCGGGGAGAAGGAAGAGAGGGAAAGAGAAAGAAATAGAAAATTTTTCTTTACAAAAGAAATGAGCTTACACATTTCTTTGCAAGTGGTTTTTTTCACTTATTAATATGGCTTATATAATCACCTTGATACCAATACATCTATTTCAGAAGATATGTTCTGTATGATTTTTGCTTTTTGAAATTTATGCATATTTGCACCTTAAGGTATTCTATGGGAACATTAGTAGGTTAAAAATTTTGCTATATGTCTGTTAGTCACATATATTGATTATATTTTGTAATTCTCTCTACATCATCCTTTTAAAATTCATTTTATTATGAAGTGCCTAGAGATCTAGAGGAAACCTAATTTGTTGTACATTTTAATGTTTTTATGATTACCTTCTTAATGTTTCATAACAGTTAATCATTTCACTGCCAATGGAGTGTTTATCTGTGGAATTTGTCCTTTAGTTCATTTTAATGAATTTCAGGAAAAAAACCCTTTAACTTGAAGTCCTAATTATGTAACACGTATTGTCTATTGTAGATTGTATGCATGATTAAGTGCCAAGAGAGAAAGCTGATAATTGTAAATGATTTAATTCTGTTTACATTCAAGGAAGTTTTCATGTGGTACTAAAAATAGAATTTCAAGAAGCTGTGGTATAGTTCTTAGCTAAAATACATGAACTTGAAACAAAATTTTAAAATAGTAGTCCATGAATTGTATTTCAGCAATGTATAAAGAAGATGACAAATCTAAGGAACAATAATTTATTTATTTATAGAAAATGTTTGAGTTACAACTATATTGTCATGTTCTAAGCAGCACTAAGCACATCTGTTTGATGGCACTAAAAATATAATTACCTTTCCAAAGAAAAACTAATTTAGCACTGTTCAATATAGAATATTCATCAAAAAACTGTCATGGAAATATATAATTTGGAAATTTTTTTTATTTGGGGTTTTATTTTGTAAGATTTTAGACTTACGATGCCCATTCTGTGCCCTCAGATTGGAGTCCTTTCATTTGGCCATCGATTTCCTACCTACAGAATTAGTTGTAATTCTTGCACATGGTTGATGTAACATATTTATTGTCTTCGTATGTGCCAAAAATTAGGCTCGGAGGTGGAGATAAAATTATGAGCAAAAAATAGGTACAGTCCCTGCCTTCGTGAAGCTTACAGTCTACTAGAGTATTTTTAGATACATCAGATAATCTCAAATGTATTATAATAAATCTATATACCTTACCTTAGATACCTCACTATATATAGTATGTGTATGTTTGTATAGTGTATATATATGTACAAAAGTAATACGAAAGAGATACACAGGATTATGGTGAGAACAAAAATTGAAGCTTCGGTAGTGATTACCTAGTCAAAGAAGGTCGCCAGAGCATACTAGGCAGAAAAAGTACCCAGCCAAATGCTTTGTGGAGAAGAAAAGTTGGTGGGCGTGAGGACCTAAGGAAGACGTAGGTGGCTGACCTGGGAGAGGTGAAGGGGACTCAGCCTTATGGAAGCTTGCAGGCCATCCTAAGATTTTGCTTTTATCCTAAGAGCAATGAGATTTTAGTAAAGGATTTTAAGTAAGGAAATGAGACGATGAGAATTCTACTTTGTGGAGATTTCTGTCTACAGAATTGAAACCAAGTTTTAGGGAGGCAAGTGGTGCCTAAAATGTATGCAAGCAGCCTGCGGAGAAGACAATTACCTGGTTCAGGTGAGAGGTGGCAAGTTGGACTAGAGCAGTGAGAATAGAGGTGGTAAGTGGACATTGAAATTCTAATGGCATTTGTCCGTTAAACATGTTAGTCTAAATTTTATCACTTACTAATTAATTACTTACTAAATCTTATTTAAAAATTGTAAGATTTAGAGTGACTTGTAGGAGATCTAACTTGTCTCTGAGGTGTAGGGTGAATTTAGTATATCTGAACACATATTTGATGTCTTACTCTAAATAAAATATTGGGTATCCACTTAAAGATGATATATCATAGTGTCTTCTGCTACATAAGCCCCCTTTAAAATAAAGGTGCATCATGCGAGTTCTCATATTTTAAATAAAACTGAAACCACCAACTATTTCATTGTTAAAAAGTGCTGTATAATTTTGACAGTCAGTGCAGATCTGAACTTAAAAATTATTAGATGGACAGCTGGAATACCATTAGATTGCAATTTCATATAATTGACCTTTATGAAAGGTTAGTCACTCTAATCTTCAATTTTAGACAAGAGTATTTTACAAACTTATGTAAAAGTTCAAATGATAAAAAAAACTTCATATTTCCTTCACATGAGCACATGCTGAATTTATATAATAATCTGTGTTTATTTATATGTAATAGAATTCTTACCAGAGCAGAAGCCATACTTCAATATAAATTCTTAACTCAAAAATGTGTAAGTATGTATCTAATTATGAAATTTTTGACAACTATACTTTGGAAAAATTCTATTTGTCATCTTTATTTGGTGCTCTCACTATTAAAAGATCTTACCTTTATTAGTATCCTGGGACTTAAATCAGGAAACAGCTATTCAACACTTGTGATGTGTGATTACTAGTCACTGTCGGAGATTCAGTAGCGAATGAAGCAAAACAATCAACATCAAGAGTTTTACTCATCTAATATGAAGTTATGTTTTACTAATCTATTGCTATAAACAGCCAGTATTCAAATTCTCCTGCCGGAAATTACTGAAATAGTTGTAGACTGAGGAAAACTTTGTTCTCAAAATTTTTTCCATCTTACTTAGTCTTTTTATAGGTTACAGCTCATGTAATTGTTTTTATGCAGATCAAAATTTTCTTTTGAGAAAAAAAATCTCCTAGAGATTTTACCAAATGGAGAGTAATTAATTGCAAATGAAAGGACATATTAATAATATCTTGTGAAAAGGATATTTGTCATAATAGAGTATTAGAAACAATATGCAGTTTTCTCATTAAAGTGCCCTTTACTGTGTGTATGTGTGTGCGTGTATTTTAATTCCAGGTAATTCATTTTTATATTGACTTTTATGTTATCCCCTATTATGAATTAGGAAAATTTCATTTTTAAATGATTTCTGTACCATTTTGAGGACATGCTTTGACTTTGAAACTATTTGATATCATTATAATGTACTATTTCATAGTTCATATTAACTTTTTTCCTTTCTATGTTCAGATATTACATATTTTGCCATGAAATATGGCTATGAGAAATTGATGCCAAAAGAAATTATAATACAGGGCTAGTGACAAGTGAGGCTTATTAATTATTAATACTTTTAGCTTTGATATAATGAGGGTTTACTATTGGCAAGGCCCTGTGCTAAGTGATTTTCTTACAAATGGTTTTTATTGAATCCTGGAAAGAAGCAGCTATGGCTTCTTTTTCACTCTGTCACTTGCTGCTTCCACCCTCTGGGGTTATGCACCTGGTAACTACTTTTGGGTTAAAGGATGTGTATTTTCAGAGAACTGAGAGGTTGTTTCTGAAAGTGTCACTGCACATCAATGCTCTGTTTTAGATCCATCAGAATGTTCTGCGATGTTCCCTCTGGGGTAGATTGTTACACCTGATGGACTCTGATGATGGAATTCCTGTCCCTTCTTTACTAGCCAGTGTAGTGCAGTGCTGATTTAAGATCGGAGGCGTGCTAGGACTACACTTAGAGTTGCTCATATTCATATTCATATTCATTCTCTCTCTCCATCTCTCTCTGTCTCTGTCTCACACACACACACACACACACACACACAGAAATGTGCATGTGTGTTAGTATGGTATAGTACCTAAAATTGTGAAAATTGTAACCCTTAGTTTCCTTTAGGTATAGGACAATCCTTTTTTCCTTTTTAAGAAATACGGCGGTTAGTAAGGGTCACCATTAAAACTTGCTTTTATTTTGTTCACATCTAGAGAATCTGTAATCTTCATTAAAAGACCTACCTTATCAGAGAGAAAAGAACTTATACTTAGTTTTATGTTAAAACTGGAAAATGTTTCAGTATCGAGTCTGAAACTTTCGACTACATTTACCTCAATCGTCTCCACTGGTGTTTATGAGCCATGTAATTCTTGGTGCATGACAACTGCGCTATATTGGAAGTCAAAGACCTTGGGTTCTGTATTCAGTTCTGTCCCTTACGAATTGTGTGATTTCAGCAAATAACTTTACATCTCTAATTCTTGGTTTTATTACCTACAAAATGATCTCTCTTTTGGTCACAAGGAAATTACTTGTGTGAAATCATTCATTCACTTAATCATTTGATCAGGATTATGAGCAGCTTCTGTGCGGGTAACTGTTTCAGATGCTGGAGATACAGAATGGAATAAGACTAAGTTCCTAGTCCTCTCTAGTTTCATTGTAATACACTTGAAACTTAAGTACGATACAAAGGTAAACATTACAAAGAGCTGTCTAACTTTATTGTATATTATTTATGTGACTATTTATTCAGCCCGCTTAATTAAATTGTTGGTTCCATGGGGATAAGAAACATAACTTAGTTCTGTTATATACTCTGTAAAATATATATAGCAAACTACTCATATATAAATCAAATTGAATATAAGAAAAAAATTAATGGATAATCCAAGGATGACATTAAATATTTAGGAGGCCTTATAGTCAGCCACAGAATAGGTTATGTTTTTGAAAGTTAGTATATTTTCTGAAAGACCTATCTCTTGGTTATTTAGTATTTTTAGAAGGGCTCACAATTAAAACCCTTATCAGTAGATCTAATAGAGATATTTCTATGAGACAGCTGTGTGAAAAAAATAAAATTAGCAACATAAAATTGGACAATCTCTGTGATTTTTATCCATTTCAGAAAGGTTGTACCTTGGATTCCCAAATTCTTATAGCAGGAATATATAAATTCTGGTCATGATTTGATTCATGAACCTGTACTCCTGTTATCATTTTTGTCCCAAGGGAGTTAATTATTTTAGGCTAATTAAATACTAGAATTGCTAATACGGTTGGCATTACTTGAAGCCACTTAAAAATGGGATTCCCCCCCGCCCCAATTTGAGACATGCATCATCTGAACAGAAAAAAAGTCTGTACCAAATATATTGATACCTTCATGTAATGCTGAATGATACTAAATATTTGAGGATATTTTGCTTCTATGTCTGTGCATGAGGCCAGACCAATTACTGTGTTATGGTTAATACTTTAGTCAAGACCAGGTGGAAAATAATTATGTCTTTCTCACTCAACCCTTGGCATTGCTGACCCAATGGTCAACTGTATTTAGTTGGAGTCTGAGGTAATGAGATGTAATGAGAGATTTTTAGGTCATACTGATACCACTTGATATTGAAAAGTCTCTCTAAACTTGGTCTTGAGTGAGTTAAGGAAGAGGTCTCCCTTTTTACTTCTTATCAACAAACTGGTATTTTAAATCACTTAACCCTGTGTCCCAGCAAATGCAGATTCCTTTTTTTTTTTTTGGCGATCGGCTTGATGAGGACCGATGGATAATTTTAAGAATATTGCTAGGTTATTGAGTCCCAAGTGAAAACGATTTAGAAAGACTATGTGGGTGTATTAGGATTCCTCCAGAGAAGGAACCCCATTTGTGTGTGTGTGTGTGTGTGTGTGTGTGTGTGTGTGTGTGTGTATGTGTGGCAGGCATGTGTACACGTGTGTGTGTCATGTGTACACATACGTATGTATATCTGGAAGAGGAGAGAAAGAAAGAGAGAGATTGATTTTTTATTTTTAGGAATTGGCTCACATGATTGGGGGTCTAGCAAGTCCAAAATTTTCAGGGCATGCCAGTAGGCTGGAAGTTTCTGCAGGAGTAGATCCTGTAGTCTTGAGTCCATAGGCGGTCTAGTGTAATTCCTTTCTCTTCTGGGGATCTCAGTCTTTCCTCTTAAGACCTGCAGTTTATTGAATGAAGCCTTCTCACATTATGGGGTTAATCTCCTTTACTCAATGTCTACTGATTTAAATGTTAATCACATCTAAAAAAATAACTTCATAGCAACAGCTAGAGTAGTGTTTGACTAAACAACTGGATACTGTAGCCTAGCCAAGTTGACATATAAAATTACCACTGTAGGGTTTTATCAAAATGAATTTTACAATAGACTTTATATTGTCTTGGAAAAAAAAAAGTGTAGTAAAGACAGTACTGAAAAGACCTAAATATTACCATCAGAACTGCTAATGTTGGCACCAGTGAGAAAATGGGCAAAGTTGTAGAAACCTATATCTATCTAGATTATATCTTGAAGTCTTACATTTTCTTAGCCTTTATAAACATAAATGAATCATGGAGAATTTTGTGATGACAGTATAGAAATTGTGATGATATTAATTGCTAGTCCAATATGGTACATTTATTTTTTCATTTTCAGAAATCTAGAGTTGACACGAATATTATCTCTACTATAAAGATGAGAAAATTGATGCTCAATTAAGTTGAGACTTGTGCCAGGTCACAGAGATAGTAAGAAGTAGAACTAGGATAATTATTGTATATCTTAAGAATTTCCTGCACCCATCACAGTTTAAAACAAGTTCTAAAGTGAAGGCTAGATAATGTTTAGTCCTTATTTATACTGCCCAGATGGACCCAGAGTGTTTCATGGCCAGTTTTTATAAAGAGAAACTCTTTCCTCCAAATAATAAACAATGAACTAACTAGTAATACCTTTTAAAAGGTATTACTCTTTTTTCCTCTGTAATAATTTATTAGAATTAGTTTTTTTGGTCAGTGTTTTCTGTGAAGATTGTGTGGGTATTAGGCACAGCTACACCACTATTTACTACCATTAAATAATGTATCGATTTTTTAAGAAATATTTTAGAATAAGATAGGATTACTTTCAGTTTGACTTTTAACCCGTAGAAAAAAGTTGAGCCTTATAAACTTAATAAAAACAACTGCTGATGTTGCATACCACCTCAAGAGTGAATGCCTAGAGAAACAATCTCAACAGATCCAACAATAAGGTTGAGTTTTCTCTGCCAGCCTTTCTAATCTCTCACCATTCTTTACCTTGTACTAATTTAGCTGCCATCATTCTCAAGTCTTTTCTGTTTTCTGAACAGTGTCACAGTTGTATTTCTAATGCCTAACACACTAGCTGGCTAAGTAAATAATTAACTAATTCTAGAAAGAAAGGAAGGAAGGAAATTAGGAAGGAGAGAATATTTCTTAGAACATTCATCTTTTAGCACTGTATTTACTTCATTTCAGTCTATTCCTTTACTTGTGTTGCACTTTTACTTGTATAATTGGCACACAGGCAGCTGAGAGGCTATGGAAAATTCGTCAGTGTTGATGCAGGTGATTACATAGTCATTTCAGCTCTCTTCTCTTACTGTGTTTCTGTATCTCTTGCTGTGGGTCTGTCACACATTTTAAGGCCCAAGATTGCACATTTGGATCTCAGCATGTGCTGAGCTATAGTAAAAAATACTTGTCAGATTTGACATTTCTTATTTTAATGCAGAAAGTAATATTGACCAGCTTTTTCTAATAGATAATTTTAGAAAGTTGGTTGACATTAATGTTAGATAATTTCTATAGAGTAATTAATTGCCTTTTTAAAAAATTGTCAAGAAATTCTCCCTAGTCCTAGAGTGACACTTGTTATAAACCGGGGAAACATGTTTTAAGGATAACAAAAGATAGAGATTGCATATGTCATTGTTATTTTAATCTAACAATTTGTCTGATCTGCTATAGTAAAAGTAATCTGTATTGATGATGTTCAGCACAAACAGTCAACCTCATTCAGCTTTGGTTTGAAAATAACAACTAGGAGAACCAGTCGTGATAAGATGCATTTCAGACCAAGTAAAACTGGATAGCTAATTGTTAATCTTATTTGTTTTCTGTTAAATTTAATCGTATTTGCCATTAGTTTTTTTTTTTTTTAAGTGTGGACTTCAAGAAAAAAAATTCTTTTCGAGTTAAAAAAATAATATGTTCTGGAACTTTAAAAAAATTGCTTCAAGAAGTCAAGATAGAGATTTAAATGCAAAACCTAAATGTTTGGAAATAAATATTTGCTTTTGTTTTTATTCCCTGTACATTGTAATTTGTCAGTTTTCATTCCATTAGATTTCAATTTTACGAATTCTGTAAAATAACTATTACAGTGACATTTTAAAACATTGTCCTTTATATAATAATCGATCAAACACAAAAATAATAAAACTTTAAGATATTCAGATACAGATATTTTTACCTTAATTTTTGTCCTATAATTTTCTTAAAAAGATATTCTTATGTGGGAATGTGATAGTGAAATTATATATTCAATGTAATAGTGAAATTACATATTCACTATGTATGTGATGAAGAGGGAGAGATATATTATAACTTTCTGTATAATTTGTAACTGTCAGAGTTCTGTGATTTAATATTCTTTATGAATGTAAACTATAGATTTGGAGGATGTAAATTGACTTTTAACTCAAATTATTTTGTGTGCTCTGTTGGGGATTTATTATTATTATTCTCAGAATAATTTGTCAATGCTTATTCTGTATATGTGGAGATATTGATAATGAATAAATGTTTAGTAAACTCAATGAGCTTACAATATTCTGAGAAGCACTGTGAAAGGCTTAAAGTTTTACACAATCTCTTAGGCTTCTGATGCTTAGAAAAATGTTACTTTCTAATGTTCATCCTCACTTAAACATTTAAGTGATGACTAGAAAAGATATATTGTGTTTGCTGCCCATAAAGTGATTATAGATTCATAAAAAAGTAATTAGATTTTCTTATAGGTTTAGAGTTTATTTTACTTAACTCTGTTAGGATAAGTAATTTTTTCATCCTCTCCTTTGTAGGCACTAGGGAAAAGGATGAAGCCACATAGATGAAAAGTTGAAATTGAAATTCCTGCTCTCAGAGACTAGAGAAAATGACAGGTGATGGATGATCATGTGGTAGATGAGAGGAGCATCTGAAGATGGGGAAATAGAAGCGATTAGTATACAAGTTCCATATGGAGCAGGGGGTTCATGTTTGGCACCTTAATTTTACCCCATGGGAGCCTGATGGCTGTTAGAGAGACTTGTGATTTCGAGACTGTGGAGCAGGCCAGAGAGATGGAGCCCACAGTAAACTCTGCTAAATAGAGTGCAATATTCCCTGTTCAAATCAGAATGTCATTCTTAACAGAGTAATGGAAAAACTAGAGAAATATTGGATCTGTTATAATACCATTGTTTTTTAAAACTCATACCATATTTGCATATTGGTTGAGAAATTTCCTGAACAGTGAAGTTTAAAGGGTCTAATGCATTTTTATTTTCCCAGTGTTTATTCCCAAGAGCATGAGGCATTTGAATGACAGGAATAGTCGGTATCCTGAGGAACTTGATAATAAGTTTTATTTTTTAACTTATTATTCTTTAAAAGTATACTTAAATTCTTCTTAGGTTTTTTATTCTAGTAATTTGCCTTTCTTAATAAGCTTTGGGAAAAATGATGTACTTTTACTTTTTCTTTTTAATGGCGTAATATAATAACCGATAAAATTTCTTATAACTATTATTTGAGAAATAATCATTCCTAGAATCTTTAATCACTTAATTTACTTTATATTCACAATAAAATAAGCATTGTTATAATTGGTGGCCACTGGACAATATACTTTACAAGCAAGCAGGTAGACATAAACAGACACATACATATTTATAATATTGTTACTCTATTGTGAGTACTGTTGTTAATGTTGCTTCATTATATAGTCATTTTTCTAAGTCAAGAGTAAATTAAAGTAATGGGAACACTCAAACTCATAATCACCCCCTCTTTGTGCCATTTATGATGATGGAATTTACAAGCTTTTCAGCGTTCATTTTACCATTTTGAAAAAAATGGTAAAACCATTAATGTTTGCTAAAAGGTTAAAAGTACCATAAAGTGGAAATACATATGTAAGACATTTTTTTCCCCACTAGGCTAATTATACTTACCACTCAATTAATTGCAATATTTATTGAAAGAATATGAAAGAATAAATATTTTAAATTACTGGTTGTATTATAGGATAAGCAATTTTTCTTTTTTTTCCAATTTAGGGCTTATATATTAGTAACTAACAATAGTTAGTTACATAATTCTAAGTTAATTTCATCAAATTTTCTCTGACTCTTTATGAAAGTACATACAGGCCATCATAATTACTCATGAACATTTCTTACCTGTGAACATGAAAAGATTTTCTATGCCAGTCAGCACATCATAATGGCTTCTCCTTTGTGTCCTGGATCACATTTTCTCTTACCTCCACAGGGATTTGTTCCATCAGTTTTTTAAAATTTTTATTTAAGTGTAGTCGATATGCAATATTATATTCCTTTCAGGTGTACATTACAGAGACTTGACATTTTTATACCTTACAATATGATCACCTAATTCTAGTAATCATCTGTCACTTTGCAAACTTACCAGAGTATTATTGACTCTATTACCCTTCACCTTTTTCACTCATCTGCCACCCTGTCCCCTCTATCAGTCATCTCTTTGGTCTCTGTTTCTCTGTTACATCGGTTCTGAATAAATTTCTTGCTGCCATTTAGCTGACTTATACATATCCTTCAAAATTCACTTCAAATATAATCTCTTCTAGTATTCATTATTGGATTTAAATGACTCTGCCCTGCTCTGCTCTTTTAGCACCACTGGGCATGCTTCTCCTATCACAATTATATATTTATATGTAAAGCACTGTTGTCAGTGATTGGGTAACCCTAACAGTCTATAAACTTTTTGAGACAGGAACCATAAATAAGCTCATATTTACTAAACACTTATTAAGTGCTAGGCATCATCATAAACATTATCTCACTGAATCTTCACAACGGTAGTGATTGTGAAAGATGATGCAGTCCTTTCTCCAAGCTCAACAAACATTTGGTGACAATATTATTAATGACTATAATAATGTCCCTGGTGAGCCTGAGAGTTGATAGGCTAAAAGAAAAACTTGTAAACTTCATTACCCTTTTAATAGATGCCACTGATATTTATAACAAACTGTAAAGGTGTTTTCATTAAAAACAGTTAATTCATGTTAAGCTTTATGAGGAAATAAAAATACCTTTGCAACATATGCTAAGACTTTTTATGGCCAGTACAAAGTAGTTTGATTTCTTATACTCTGAGAATAGCACCCTGAAATTCTCTTCAAAGTGTGTTTATTGGTTCCATCAAAATCTGCAAATTTAAGTGTTCATAACAGCTGGCTCATGGAATTCATAGTACCTAAAGCGCTTTCTTTTTATCTTTTTCCTTTTGTTTGGTTTTTTTGGACACCTGCTTATATGAGAAGATAACTGAGAATTTTGGGCTTTCATAATACACCTGAGTTCAATTAAGCAGGCTAGAAACACGGGGAACAGTAAGAGTAAGAAAAACTGGCCAGGAAATAGCGCATGAGGTGGTGTTGCTAAATGAAGGGTAAATGCATATTTGCGGAGGTGATTTTTAATTCTCCAAATGTTTTAAATTGCTTGGCTGTGCTCTCTGGCTGAAAATGATGGATAGGTCACTAAGTGAGTGAGTCATTATCATAAGTAAAGATAATAAGAGAGGAAGGTGGCCCACTGAACAAAATTACCCAGGAATAGCAATACAGCAAGCAGTGCCCAACAGTCTTGGGTAGTCATGGTTTTACATATTATTTTTTCAATAAATACCTTCTTTTAAATCTATTGGAAAATCTTTTGCATTTATAACTAATGTTACACATTAAAAAACATAACATATTTCTCTCTTTGGGCTTTATAAATTGTCATTATGCTAACAGATTACATTTTAAAATTAAAGACAAGTTTAGAGACTAGTTATTTTCTTCATAATCTATGGTCTGTCTTTTCAAAATGCCGAGCATTTTGATATAAGATTTTTTGGATAACTTGCTTTTATAAGTGAGGAAATAATGAAGAGTCTTTAACTAGTTTCACACTTCATTTGGACTTTGATGGAATTTTATTAGACTGAACAAGCTCACCCAACATGACTGTATATTTATCATCTCATGCATGAAATAAGGATGCCAGAGGAAAAGGCATGAAGAGACAAAAGGAGCACTTCAAAGGCAAGAATCCTGATTAGGCTGATGGAATTCTATCCCCAAGTTGATTTTTGATAGGCATAACAGTTTTTGAAATTCTTATCCCAGATTTCAGTGAGAATGTGTCTTGTTAAGAGCTGAGCTATCAGTCTCTGTTTCTTTCATGTATTATTTTTTTTAAAAAATTGCAAACGAGTTGCTGCTTTATTTGCTGAGCATATTCAGCCTCTATATTTTCATATGTGAGTCAAGCAAACATGAAAGGAAAAAAGCAACTGGAATGGTGTTTCAGTCATCTACTGTTCTGCATTCTGGGGTCCACGGTCACTCTGGTGACGTGGTAGTACTTGATGTACTGGAGTAATACAGGCAGGAGAAAGAAGGAAATTGAGAAAAAGGAGTGCCTCCACCTAGCTGACAGTCTCAAAGGATGAAGGATGGAGTGAAAATTAAGACCGTTAGGCAAAACAGAACCCCAGTTCCCCACTGTCCCCTCCTAGCCTACCTGAGTGTTGATCCGAAACACAGGATCTTTTTATCTCCTGCACATTTTGTGTTTTTATTCTACAAAAGTGTGTGGTTTTTTTGTTTTTGTTTTTGTTTGTTTGTTTGTTTGTTTGTTTGACTATGTAACCTATATTCGCCAAACAAAATCTAATGGAGTGAAAATAAAAACTTAATGGAGTGAAAATAAAAACTATCGATGTCTTAGTCAACTCAGGCTGTCATAAGTGGGTGGCTTACACAACAGATATTAGTCTCACAGTTTGGGGAGGTGATCTCACAGTCTGAGATCAGGGTCCTGGCATCATAGTGTTTTGGTAAGGTCCTTCTTTGCTTGCAGACTTTCCATGTCTCCTCATGTCCTCATATGGCAGGGAGTGGGATGAGGTAAAGGGGAGCAGAAAGAGACAGATCTGAGACAGAGAGCTCTCTCCCACCTGTTCTTATAAGGATACTAATCCTATCAGATCAGGCTTTACCTTTAGGATCTCTTTTAACCTTAATCACCTCATGAAGACCCTATCTCTGGATACAGTCACATTGGAGGGTCGGACTTCAACATATGAATTTGGGGAGAACACAAACATTCAGTCCATAACAATAGATATATATTAGTAATTATCTCTGGCTTAAAGCCTTTACTAGAAAATTTGCCAGAACCACAGCTTGAATGCTCTTTATCCTTTATTCACAGAATCCTTGAGTCGTCTAACATGCTCTTTGCATTTCCAGGCATCTTATCTCCTTTTCTTAGTTATTTCCTTCCTTTTCTACATTGCACTGACATTGGTGAATCTAATTCTGTCCATAACCAGGGTTCTTTCTCTTATATTGACATTATTATGATTCTAGATACTTTCATTGAATGATTGAGTGAGTCAGGGAGGGAGGACCTCGAGAGGGTCTTACCCCACTGCTATTTTCTTATTAAAGTACTAGAAATAATTTTTATTTAAAGAATAATGCTACCCATCATTGCATATATTATTTCATTTTATCCTTAAAACAAAAAAAAAAAAAACTGTATGATAGAGTTACCTACAAATGAGATTAATGACTTCTTCTGGATCATATAATTAGAAACTAGTGGAGCCATGATTCAAACCCATGTCCATATTCATTCAAAACTTTGTTGACATGAGAACATCCAAACCTGTAGACAATATTTGTAAGAATGTATTTGAGCCAAACTGAAGACAGTTGCTGAGAAGCAAGATCTCAAATGCTCCAGAGAATGACAGTTTTGCAGTTTCTTTTATGCATTTGGAATTAAGGAGGGAATGTAAAGAAGATTACATGAAGGTGGGAAAAAGCAAGGCAGGGATGGGATTACAGGATAGTTAAGATTATGTGTTCTCTTGAGTTTGGTTATGCTTTTGAGGAGTCTGGAAAAGAGGATTACTTTCTGCATTTCTAAAGTGTGTTAATTTAGATGCACAAGAACAATGAACAGGGCTGACTTTAGGCAAAGATAAAACTTTTAATAAAGAAATAATATGCTTGGGGCATGACTACCCACCATGATCTGCCCAGTTAGGGATTTATGATCAGATCATTTTGTGAGGTTACTTTCAGTTAGATTTATTACAATATCCTTTTTTGTTGTTGTTTACAATCTTGTTTATTCTCACCATCCACAGAGGTTTCTCTACCTTACCACCAAAATAAAGAATCATTGAAGCACTGTTTTCTTATAACATCATAGTGGTACACACTTGAAACACAAATTATTTCCATATGCACTTTAGTATACAGCTCATCTCTTTCAGTTAGTAAATTGTCATGAACATTGGGCACTTCTTTGTGTATATAATCTTTTCATATCATCTCTGAATATGGATAAGTTTAACAGGGCTTCTCTTTACTGGCTGAATTTAAATGTTTATTAATAATGTCTTAGTATATTTCATAATATTGTGCATAAAATTCTCTTATTATCTTTTAAATATATTCAGGATTTGAGTTAGGTTACTTTTGTCATTCCTGATATTGGTAACTTGTATCTTCTATTTTTCTTCATTAATCCAGGTAGAGGTTTATCAATATTATTAATATTTTCAAAGTACCAGCTGTTGGTTCATGGATTTTCTTTAGTTTTTTTTTTTTCCATCTATTTTCTATTTCATTATTTTCTCTTTTAATATTTATTGTTTTCTTTATTCTGCATACTTAGGGATTGATTTGCTCTTGTTTTACTCATTTCTTGAGGAAGAAATGAGGGTTTTGACTTGAGATCTTTTTTCCTTTTCCTAATATAGTCATAAATTCCTAATATAATGCAATAAATTTCTTCTAAGCACTGTTTTATCAGGATTCTCCCAAATTTTGGTATATTTTTATATCGTTTTCTTCCAGTAGAATATATGTTCCGATTTTTCTTTTACTTTCTTCTTTGGCCCATGGGTTATTTAGAAATGTGTTATTTAGTTTCCAAATGTTAATGAATTTTCCGTATATGTTTGTGTTTTTAATTTTTGATTTAATTTCATTGTGGTCTGAGAATGTACTTTGTATTATGGTTATGAATTTTTTATTTTGAGGCATTTTATGAGCCAAGTATGGTCTATCTTGGTAAATCTTCCATATTACCTTGAAAATATATTTTTCTCTTACTTAGTGAAGTGTCTTTTACATGTCAACTAGTTAGGTCAGTCTATAGTGTTGTTTTAGTGTTCCGTGTACTCACTAATTTTTTGATTACTTGTTCTGTCTTTTATGTAAAGCGGATACTAAAATCTTCATCTGTAACTCTTGATTTCTGTTTCTTCTTCCAGTTATATAAATTTTTGCTTATTTTCTCTCCTTTCTTGACTTTTGGATTGATTGAATATTTTTTTCTGTTCTAGTGTTTTTCTCCACTAGTTTGAAAGTTGTACATACTAGTACTAATTTTTTAACATTTATATGCACACTTTAAAGTCAAATATCAATCAGGATCTCAACCTTTCTTCCAAACACTGCAGGAAAATTTCAATAATTTTATCTCCAATTACATTGTATTTCATGTATATGCTATTTTGGTTTTGTATTTCAGTTTCATCTTGGTTTTTAATTCTCTCAATATTATTATGATAATTTTAAGTCTTTTTTTTTTTAAATATTACAGTATATTTATCAGTTTGCTTGCTTTTCATTTCTTCTGTATCTTGGACCTAATTGTGTGAGATATTAATTTTTGATTGAAGAACATTCTTTATAATAATTTTGATTTGGTTATTCTGTTGATAGCAAAATCTCTCAGTAATTTTCTAAAATGTAAAAATTTATCCTTATTTGTGAATGATATTTTTATTGAGTATAGAGTTCTAGGTTGCCATTTATTTTATTGCAGCACATAGAACTAGTATTACACTGTTTTCTGGCTACCATTGTTACTCTTGAGAAGTTAACTGTCAGTAAAATTGTTATTCCTTTAAAGGTGACATTTTTTTTTCAGTCTAACTGTACTTATATATTCTTTTTGTGCATGTGTTCTGCACTTTTCTAATAATTTTTCTCTATTATTTTCTTTTTATTTGTCCTGCTTTGGCTTTTCTGAGCTCTTATGTATGATAACTAGGTCTTTCATACATTTTGGAAAATTCTCATCCTCGTCTCTTTAAATTTTGCCTCTGGCTTATTGTCTCTCAATTTTTCACCTGGGGCCCAAGATATATATTGTTTTGCTTATTATTATTATTTTTTTTTACCTCATCTAGTCGTCTACTAAGAGATTGACTTATATGGACTGCATTAATAGCCTCTCTTGCCTTCTGTTTTCCAGATCTGTTCAAATAACCATAGCACAGGGAGCAGACCAGAGGGAGGGAGGAAAGTGAATTTGGGCACTTATTGCCATTGCTCGCTTATGGCCAGGCTGATTGACCATTTACTAATGCTTCCTGTCAGTCACCCCCAACTTAGAGCTGTCCTCTCAGGGTTCCATCATCACTCTCTTCTCTTTCCTCCCCAGGTCTAGGGTGGTAGTGCTCCCACGGTTATGAACCCCAGGAAATTAAAATAGTTCATGTAGTTTCCTTAAACTGTGACCAGAAATTTTAGTCACTCTTTATCTCTCCTCAGACTATCCAGTTCGATTGTACTCTGTTTCCCTATTAGACTCAGAATCATAGGGATATTGATGAAACCTTCTCATGGGTCCTCTGTGACACTTAACCTCGCCTTTTATAATTGGTATCTCTACGTCCGTCTGTGTTACATTCTATGTAATTTCTCTCAGTTCAAACCTATTTCTTTAGTGATTCTAATGATGGTTTTTTTGGATTAAATTGTTATACTTTTAACTTTTAAAAGTTCTATTTGATTCATTTTCAGATCTGTTTGGTAATTAATTATAGTATGTGATTCTTTTTTTTTTTTCACCTTCTTGTTTTGTCTTTAAACATATAAAATATATTTCTTTTATATTCTCTCTGATGATTCCTGTGTCCAAATTCTTCATGAGCTTGATTTTGCTGACACTTGTTTACATTGCCTCTTGCTTGCTTCTACTTTCTTTCAGTGTTTTGCGCTTTTTTGAATGTGAGTTTATAGTTTTTGGAATTGAATTTATGAAAATTTTGTGAGGAATAAAGATAGGATCTTCTAAAGAATTTTTTTTCCCCATCATGCTGTACACTTTAAACTTATATAGTGATTTTTTTTTATCAATAAATTGGAGGGGAAATTGTTTTGTCTTCTGCCAGGTCCCTCAGTGAACTACGTATCAAAGATAATTATAAGTTAACACTTATTATTAGAATTTCAGCCACATAAGGGATGGCTCATGATTATTACTAATTATTAGCATTAAGGTAGACATATCTAATTCATCTTTACACTATGTTCATAGCTACTTGTCCTAGATCTGTAGAGTGGATTTCTTTTTTTAGATTCTCCACCTGGGAGAGGCTCCAGGCTTTGTCTCTCTAAGTTACATGAAGCTATGGAAACGTCAGTGTAAGTTTATGAGGCCTAACAGTTTATCTGCAAGATGAAGGCTATCATCAGTACTTTCAATTTCCACTTTCAATTAAGTTTTGGCCTCAACATATTATTATTATTATTAATTATTATTGTCATCATCTTAACATCTCTTGGAGAGATTTAAAAATATGCTTCCCTAAATTTTATCAACCTTAAATTACTGTCAGTTAAATGGTCACTTACAGTACCTTGTTAGCCAAGATGTTGGAATCAGAAACCATCATTTTATTTTTACCTTTTTATCATTTTGTATCCGCTATGTCTTTTACAAAAAGCAGAGTTGAATTTGCTTTTACTGAATCTGAGATTTCATGTCTTTTAATTGCATGGCCTGACTTCTCTTATCTTGTTACATGCTCTCTGATCTTTAAAATCTTTACTTGAGTTATTCTTTAAAAGTTTTATGGAGAAGGTAAGCCTTAAGCTGAATTGTGATGAAAGTATACCTATTAGGGTTTTGTAATGAGAGAAAGAAAGAGCGCTAGCTGTCAGTGGTTGAATTCACATGTTCATTTTGGATCATGCTGTTTCCTTGGCTGAATTCACATGTACATTTTGGATCATGCTGTTTCCCTTATTTAAAAGTAGCACATAAAAATTATATCCTCCCCCCCAATTTTTTTATGTTAGTTACCTTCTAAGCAATGTATTTTTCTGATAATGTATATTTATTTTTCTTTAAGTGTAAAATATTTTCTAATTTCAATATTCACATCAGAAATTTAAAGTCAGATTATAATAGTGAAATTTTAATAGAACTGATCTGTAATTTGGAAGGCTAAGAAAATTTATATTTTATACCACTTAATAAATTATTAATAATAAATTATTAATAACAATAAATAATTATTAATAAATTAATGATGATGATGGTGATGGTAGTGGCTTTCTGAGTTTAATATTAAGAAGAATAATAGTGTTAGGTCCTGGCTCAGTAGGAAGCGTGTCTCGAAGGATAAGTAGTATTTTTCAAAGACATTCTACAGGCCAGAACACTGAATGCCACATATTTACCCAGAGTGCTTAAGTTCATTGTGCTCATGATATAGATGAAGAATCAGGTCCAGAGAAGAGATACAATTTGCTGAAGTCAGGCAGCTCTTAAGTGGCAGAGGTAGGGTTTAGATCCAACGCAGACTCTAAATTTTTTCCCACTCTATTTCTTGTTAGCTTATATTTTTTCCATCTTTAATAATTTCCCTTAGTAATATTTCCTAAATATTTCATTTATAGCTCCTTTACACCAATTTTACAAACTTTTCAAGTATTACTTTACAAGTATGAGCTGAGCTAATATTAGCCAAAGCTAATATTGAGAATGTCTATAATGATATACAGCATAAGAAAGCCCTCTTGACTGCCTGATGTGAAGAAAGTCTGCATCCACTCCTTTACTTATCATTTCTAACACATTTAAAAAAATTGTCATTGAGAGTAAAGTACAGTGACAAAGTCCAAATGAGTTTATTCATTTTTCAATTCTTTCTTCATTGTGTCTGTTATTCATACCATCTATTAAGAAAGAGAGAAACATTTATTTTATTTAAAGCAAAATTAAAATGAATTAGATTTGCAATTTTTTTCTTAAAATTGCACTTTTAAGGTAGGGAAAACAATTTGTTTATGCAATTTATTTAACAGACATGCAGTAAATATTTGTACCATTGCACAATATCCCTAATTCCCAACAGTTTCAAGTTAAAATTTTTTTAGTATCAACTTTGCGTGCAGTATTTAATCTTTACATTAGTCCAATGAGGTTAATTACTTTATTGTCTCCATTTTGAGCAAACTGAGACTTGGATAATTTGGCCGTAGTCACACAAGTCAATAAGTGAAGTGGATTCTATGTCAGTCTGATTGGAGAGTCTGAGTTCTTAACCACATGCTGTACTTATTTTCTAGCATACTAAAGCTTGTCATGCAGAAGCATAAATATTTCTAGAAATCTATGTGTAACATTTCTGAGTACTATGATTATTATTGAGACACAGGTTTATGAGGGGTATCTATAATCATTACAAAAGTTGGTTGCTAAATTGATACATCTTTTCAGACTTTAATCTCATTAACATATGTGAACCAATAAATTAGGTGATATCAAAACAACTATCTTTAAAAACAAGAGCCACAATGAGAAGGAATAGTCTCTGACAAAGAGCAGAAGTAAATAAAGAAAAAAATATTGTCCAAACAGAGAAAAGAAACAGAAAAAAGCTTATTACAGTTTGAGTAAAAACAATGAAAAGTTAGAAAATGTAGATGTCTCGGCAGATAAATATTTATTTAATACTTTCTATTTGCCAGGCCCTACACTAGGTGGTGAGAATATGCAGATCAACAGGATACGCTTCCTTTTCTGAAGGAACTCACAAATTAGTGCAGAAACTCATAAACAGTTAACAATACTAGAGTGTAATCAAAGTATAAAGACGATTCCAGGGTAATAGAGAAGTGATTGATTCTATATGTGTGTGATGCGGGGCGCGGCGAGAGAGAGGGTGGAGCAGGGCAGAGGGTGGGTAGGGGGTGAAGGAATTGTTTGGGCAGTCTTGAGGAAAGAGATGGGATCTAAGCTGATCTCATAAGGATGACATGATTTCACCAGGTAGAGGTAGGGAAGGGTATTTGTGAGTGTAAGCAAAAAACACAAAAGTTATTTTATGTTTCAGGGAGCAGTATGACAGGACCAAGGAATGTTTATCATTGGAAAGAGTGTGTATTAGTTTTCTATTGCTGTGTAACAAATTGTCGAAAACTTGGCAGTTGTAAACAGCTTTCCTTTATTGTCTCACAGTTTCTGTAGGACATAAGTCAAGGTATGGTTTAGTTGGATTTTCTCCAAAGGGTCTCGTGAGGCTTAAATCAAGATGTCATCCAGCCTATGATTTTATCTGGAGGCTCAACTAAAGAAAGATTTGCTTCGAGCTCCCTCAGGTTGTAGGCAAAATTCATTCCCTTGAGGCTTTAGCATTTATGGTAAGTTTGATTCTTCAAACCCAGAAACAGAGATAGAGTCTCTGATACTTCTAGTCTAAGACTTGCCATCCATCTTCAAGTGACTCATCTGATTAGGTCAGGCTCAACCAGGATAATCTCCCTTTGGTGTAATTGTTAGGGACTCTGGAGTAATTGTTAGAGACTTTAATTACATCTGCAAAATTCCTTCACCTTTGCTATAATAGTGTAATCTAATGAAGCACTGACATCCCATCACTTTTGCCATAATCTGTCGGTTAGAATCAAGTCAAGATTCTGCTCTCATGCAAGAGGAGGAGATTATAAAAAGGTGTGATTTATTGGAGACACTTCAGGATGACTGTCTCAGAGTGGAATGATGGATGGAAAGCAGAATGAGAAAACCTCAAATAGGAAGTTTCAACTTTACAAGTTGCAACCATTCAGACTAAATCTAAAATCTTCATATGATTAGACTTGCATAAATACATGCTGATATAAAATGCTATGAAGGAAAAATAGTATGGGTGTTATATGAAAATAGCACGTATTCAGATATTCATATTACATTCAAACTACTGCTTTGGTGGTTGAGGATTAGTGCATATGTGTGTGTGTGGGGGGGCTTGTCTTTAATCTAATTATTATATTTGTGTAAGATACCAGTTCATATATACTCCCTCAAATTCTCTGGACAGATGGGAGATAAAATATTTTTATAGAACATAAATGACAAAATAGCTTTTTTTAAATTCAGAAATTATTTTGATAACATCTTGGCTAAAATAATCTCCTCTAAATTACTCTGGTTTCTAGTGTTTTATTTTATTTATACTACTTATCAGCACCTGAAATCACAATTCGGTTATGTATGACTGTATGTTAGTATGTGTTTATTTTTTTGTTTCTATCTTCCACATTCCCATTGGAATATAAAAGCTTTATAAAGGCAAAGATTTTATCATTTTTATTCATCATTGCAACTGCAGGACTCGGAGCAATGCTTGACAAACAAATGAGTGGATGGTAATGATTAGAATTATCCATGCTAACTTCCGCCCAACCAAAGCATTCTCAGTATGATTGTGAGAGCAAGAGCCAATAAAACTTGAAGATTTGGGAAGGTTAGCAAAGGTGCAATTTTATAAACAAGTGAAATAAAATGTAATGTGGTTAGTGATTGGGGAATTAAGGATGTTGGCAAGTAAAACTTGAGGTGAGTTAGAAAGAAGTACTGTTCTTATTTTAGATAAAAGCACAAAAAGAAATAATGTGAAAACAAAACAAAACATTTAGGTCAGCTTTCAGTGCCTTCTTTACTTGTAGCAGCTTCCAGTGGAAGAGTGAAGTCCCATTCTTGCTACTTGGATGAACCCTTATGGAAGACGATAGAGCTGAGTTTTCAGAGTCAGATTCCATGAGCATAGCAAGGTACAGAAACTGAGATAAGCAAACCTCCGGCTCAAAATTGCACTCAGTTCTTCTGAACACAGTTTCTTCTGTCCAAGGCAGGTGCCCTCTAGGGAATCTTACATCAGGCGAAGAAGGACTGTCGTTCGCAACGTAAAAGGTAATTCTATTCTCAGTCTTTCCAACTGCAAAATTTCATAGGTAAGAATAAAGCACTGCTCAAGAACAAAGGATGTCAGATTTGTCACCACCGACAGATGGTATGGATGGTAGTTTTCATATTTGTAATTTTAAACTTACAGGCAAATGGACTTGCAACCAATCTTTCAAAATCCAAGTGGAGAGTTTCTGTAATATTTTTATCTTTGGAGTCGTCTTAGCTCTCCTGTTCATCATTGTCTGAGTTTGCTACTGCTGCTGTAAAACATTATGACAAACTTTTTTGGCTTAACTCACATGTATTTTCTTATAGTTCTGGAGGTCAGAGGTCCACAGTAGGTCTCACTGGGTCAAAGATCAAAAGTCAGCAGTGCGTTCCTTCTGGAGGCTCTAGGGGGGCATCTGTTTCCTTGCTTTTTCCAGCTTCTAAGGGCTACTTACATTGCTTGGCTTGTGGCCCCCTTCCACCTTCAAATCCAGTAGAGGCTGATCAAGTATTTCTCACATCACATCACTTTGCTTTCCTCTTCCCATTTAATGATTCTTATGATTACACTGGGCCCACCCAGATGAACCTGGATAAGGTTAGATGGTTAACAATCACAATTCCATCTGCTACCTTAAGTTTCCTTTGCCATATAATGTAACATGTTCATAGACTCTGGGAATTAGGAAGTAGACATCTTTGGGAGGCAATTATTCTGCCTACCAGATTATGTATTTTCTTTATAAAGATTTGGACTTTTCTAAAAATGAACACATTTCTAAATGGAGGACAATTCTACTTTCATGTCTGGTTGAAACGGATTAAAGCAAGGGTAGAAAAGAATCTAAACCCTTGTTTATTCTTGGTCAGTTCATTCTTCAAAGAGGTCCAAGTTTAAGATTGCCAGAGCAGGCCAAGGTCAGAAATGTTATGGATGTAACTTATTTTTTCCAATTAGACATTCCACTATTTAGAAGAAATGTCTGATCTCTGTGTAAAGAAAGCAGTCACATTTCTTATCATACATAACTACCTATTTGCAGTCACATAGATTTCAAATAGGACTTCATACAGATTGTTTTTTGGGACACTCCTTACCCTTAGTGGGAACATGTGAACCCTGGGAAAGACTTGAAACCAAATGCTTTACATTTGCAAAGAACACAGTACTTGAGGCACTCCTAACGTTCTTAGAAAGTAAAGTTAATAACAGGTCATTTAAAATCATTATCTGTCCAGGCAAAATTTAATGATAAGATTCATATATTTGCCCTTTGTGCTAGATTCTAAATATGAATTAACCTATGTAATTAACTTGCAGTGGAATTTTACTTTCTAATTGTGTGTAGGTAAAACCAACAGTTGTTCATTTTTTACTGCTTTTGACAGTAACAGTTCCATTATGTTGTTTTATGAGGCAATAATACAGTGTCTAAATAGAAAAACTCTAGGCACAAATAATTTATCCTATTGAATAACAAAGAGATTGCCATCAATAAATCAGGAAATCAGATTATTGTTCATGCAGGCCAGGCCCAAGTGAGACACTTATAACTACAATAAAAGCTCTGATTAATGATGTTTGAATATCAGAAGTTTGAAAATTTGACATAAATTTATTAAATATCCAGAAATCCACAAGGTAATCTACACTTCAAATAAACAGTCTGAATTTCTTTACATCATTCATCCAATACCTATTACACTTGGGAAACTTCTGATTTATTTGATTTTAAGGATGTCTAAAACTATGTGAATTCATGGTATTCCTGATCAAAAACATGAATTCTTACTACTGACTCAAATCTAAAAATAGTTGTTTTTACTGAAGCCTTGAAGCTGTTGCCAAGGAACGAGCTATGGAAAACGAAGATAAAATATCATCAAAATATCTTAGTTAAAAAGGAGAAAAACTCTGAAAAGCAGCCATTTCTCGTGAAAGCCGATATGTAGTGATAATCTTTCTAGGCCTGGCCCATTCCCTAGTTGTCATGCCATAAAGATGTCTTCTTAGTCTTCTCTCTCAACCATGTATTCCATGTTCTGATACTTCCTGAAATGCCATTTGTTGGATTTAATAAAAACTCACTTCTCAAATGCAAGAGCTCAGAGAGGGTCTAGAGTCCACAGGGCACACTAAACATGTCTTATGCGTGATCCTTGCCTATGGGAAATCAAATCCCATGTTTTGATATAATCTATATATCATAGATATATATCTTCTATCTATCTATCTATCTATCTATCTATCTATCTATCTATCTATCTATCTATCTATGAAGCAATTACATTAGTGTCTTTGTTCATTTTAATTGTCCTGAATGATCAGAAGCAAGAAAAGGCAACATTTGCTTGATTTTCCAGAATTACTTATTGGAATTAATCTTTTCTTTTAAAAAAGAATTACCTGTAATGAACAGTGGTCAGTTAACCAGAATTTTCTGAAGGTCAAGAAACAAACAACAGCCAGGTTGGTTAATTGGATTTTTTATAAAAATGATAATGTTTCTCTGTATTTGAGAACCTTCATGGAATGCTATAGGAAACCCAGCTTTAGGCAGTAACTTACAAGAAGCAATGTAGCAGAGACTCTGTTCACCCAAAGAATTTACAGACTGAAAATTTATTAGGAAAGCTAAGTATGAACAATGAAATTAGGAGAGAGTTAAAAAAATGTTCAGTGAGGGGGGTAGTGATTAGTTGAGGAGAAGATGGCTCCATCATTAGCAGTTGTAGATCACTTAGCCAGGATCTATGGAGTATGGAATCTCCCTGAAGAGTCTGAATTATCTATGGTCAATAGTCAAGTAGCCTTTGTTTTCAGAACGACTCATTTTGGAATTCTATTCATGAACTGAACAAAATCCAGTGAACTGACATCATGTCAACATCTCTTACTGGTAGTTATAGTTCTTTTGGACCTCTGTTAAAATATAGTATCCTAGTTAAATGCATCTGTTTTCTTTACGTGGCTCCAGGATGACCACAACTGAGTAGCTATTACCATAAAGTATTTTGGTCATAAGAAATGAACATGACTATTTTCTGATATCTCACTTGAATTTGATTAAAAATACATATGATTGTGTTAATTTTGTTTTCTTAAACTTTTATCATGTTTGAATATTCTGGGTTATTATTTTCTATATTTAGCTGAAATCCAGAATACTTTAAATTTAGTTTGGACTAATTTGAGTAATTACACGGGGCAACCAGGATTATTCCTAAAGGTCACTTTAAACAATCATTTTAATATCTTTTGGGTATTAAATTCTGTGAAGAATTTGTACTTTTACCAAGTATCCATTTTACCTACAGCTTGCACATTGCCATTTGGGATGATGAACTCTGTTGCAGCTAGTAGGAGCGTATTTTGTTACTTTATTTTATTGTTTTATTTTATTTTAAGAGCCAACTTTGCTGTAAAGTGCATTGCCTGAAGACAGGACAAAAAACAGGAAATGACAACTAGGAGTGTGATTGGGTGTGGTGTGGTGTGGTGTGGTGTGGTGTGGTGTGGTGCAGATTCGTTAGCCTTAATGGAGATGGAGAGGAGTGGGGCATGCATGTTCCTCGGATAGGTTTCTATGTAGGGCTTTCCTTTGTAAGTAGTTGCCACAAGAGAGCTAAGAAGAAATTTGCTCTAGCTGTTTTCTAGCTGTTAACTAGTAGATACAAGTTAAACTAGTTGGTCACACAGAGAAGGAGCTATTTAATAGCTGTTTTAGAGACAAATTGTAGATCTTGAAATAATGTTAAACAAGAAGATTCTAGAAGCCCTCATCCTTAGAGAATGGTGATTGTGGGGTATATTTACCAAAGGAAAGATTTAGGAGGCCATTGTTGCCTGCTGTGTCCACAAAAAAGGAACAGTTAGTGATAAGTCCCGCCCCCCCCACCACCATTTTTCCTTTATGCTTAAAGGTAAACTCACCAAGTGAACCACTACATGAAGCCAATTTCATAACTTCCATTGGTAATAATAGTGAATGTCAGATTATATGGACCTACTACTGAAGGACCCCTCAACTCTTAGGGTAGCAAATAGGTTTTGATTCTTATGCTAATCCTCATGAACTGTTAGAGACTGCTTAGAGTGCTGTGTTGACAAATGCCAAGAAGTCCTCTTCAGATTTGTTGAGTAAAGATGTTATTATTAGTTAGAGATATCCTTTATGGATTAGGGTATAGAGATATAGGTATAGATGAGTCCTTCTTAACAACTAGAATTCAGCTAATACATAGACTTATATTCTTAACACGTAGTATATTTCACCTCGATATGGATGGTGAAATGTTGGTACCATTAGAAGTCTAAAAGATAAAACGCTGAGTTCAGAAATGGTGACCTCGATCTGTTAAATGGCTTTAGATTCTTAGATTATTTCTGAGAAAATAGGATAATTAACAAGTTTTTGTTACTGGGGGCAGAGGGAGAAAGATGACATGTGCTATGCCATCAATTGTCTAGAAATTTGAGTGCATCTAAATCTAATTTAGTATCTCCTTATTTTCCTAAAGGTTAGTGTAGTTTATGAAATATAGATTATTTCTTAACATTTACAATAGCCATAAAATACACATGGCTTGTGTATAGTGTTCTTTAATTTTTAATTCTCTAGCATTGGTTTTTCATTCTGCTTAAAGCATCTTTGAATTTTCAAAGACATTTACTTCTGCTCTGAATAAGCAACCCTCATAGCAAGGATGAATAGCTTTCTCCTTTCAGATCTCTTCTTTTTTTCCTTATATAAATGCTGCAAGTCGTTTCTTTCACTCCAATATTTTCACTTTATTTTCCCAGCTCCTTGCTGACAGAGAAGGTAGACATTATGTTACACATCCCTTCTCATTTTTTTTGGCTTTTGGTAGCTCAGCTGCAACTAACCATTATTTGAGATTTTATATAGGGGAAGTCACTACCTATCAAAATGTCAGTATTTCTTACATGAAAAGGACTGGGTTAATGAATATGAGATTTTGGAAAATTTTTAAAGATCAAGGCTTTCTGCTTAAGCTTGGGCACAGAAAATTTAGATGAACTTTTCTGAGGTCTCTTCAAGATATGTTAAAATGTTATGATAACAGCATTTCTTCTGGCATATGGCATGCGTGTGTGTTTATTGTTGCATATCATCAGGTTCTCTGAGACTTTATGTGTTATCAGTTGGCTATCTTTACAAATTTTGTAAAATATCATGTTCATCTTACCATAGAACTTCATACTTCCACAAAATTCTTAGGTATATTTTCCTTTACTAGGCCAGAAAAAGAAATCATTACTTTAACACCCATTTAACAGATAAAGAATTTAGTTTCAGAAAAGCCAAGTGAGGGGTTCCAGTGAGATAACTAAGAATAAAATTCTGACTTCTTTTTGTTATAATTTGTGTGCTAAGTAAGTCTATGCCTTACCAATTTAGGATTTCAGAATACATTCATCTTTTAAAAAATCAGATTGCCCAGCAGTGGTAGCCTTTGGATCTCTACTTGTCTACACAAGAATTTAATTCTTCTAAAATGGGCTTAGTCCTGAGAACCTCTCAAGGAAGGAACTTTTACTCCTGTGCTCAGGAAGAGCTTCCAAATAAAGTCATGATGGTAGAGGCTTTTCAGTCACTAGGCCTGAGGAGATCAGGCAAGGCAAGGTCAAGGTGAATGACTGTCTTTTGTTCCTGGTCTTCACTGTCACCAGCACTATGCACTGCTCTGCTCATGTCACTTCATCTGAAGTTTGGACATGTCCATTTCTTAAGTTACTCAAATATAAGGAAGATACAATTGCAAATTTTTGGTAAGTCTGTTCTAAAAGATAAAGGAAATGTAGAAAAAGAAGTACAAAGCAGCGATAGCAGGTAACTACATAGAGTTGGTTTCCACAGAAAACACAGGTCATTCACCTGCAGGATCCATTTTAAGCGTGTTTTTATGCACATAGACCTTGGCTTACCCCCATATGGCAAGTAACCCAGATTCACTACTACTGCTAGTCCTCCAAGAATACCTACACTTCAAGGTCCAGGCCCTATTGGTAAGGAGTGACCCTGCTCTTCAGAGTCACGCCTTGCTCCCTCGCTTCTAGTGGTTATCGCACCTGACTCTTCTGTGACTTACTGACACTTGAACCCCTTTATTTCTCCTATAAGAATTTCTTCTTGTATTGTATCTCTTATAGGACGGTGACTGCACTTTCTAAAATGTAGTTTGGCCAGTCTTCGATAGCACCACCTGTATGACATTAATTTTGTAGTGTAGATTGGGTTTACTCAAGCTCAGGCCATGTTCTTTTTAATGTCTTTCTTTCAACAAATGTCTTTCTAAATATCTAGGTTGAAGTCTTAGGGGCCCCTGCTTACGTCATTCAGACAGTAACCTCTTAACAAACACATAAGCACACATTGAACAAGCAGTAGTCAAGTACTAAATTAATACAGAACTAAGAAGGACTTTTCTCGAAGAAGCATTCAGGTTAATGACTTTCTCCAGGAACAGTGAGAGATGACTCTCTTTATATTTAGATCATAAAGAGCTTTCTCAAGTTATTTTTTTCAGAACTGAAGAGGAGACTTATTTCACAGATCCAACCAAAAGGGCAGCTCAAACTAGATACAGTTTTAGAAAGATGGCTCCTCCACAGAGTCTGTCCCTAAGGGAAGCAGCTATCCCATCAACCAAACAAAATTAAAAATATCCTTTTATATTTTTTTGTCGTTTATGAACTTAGTTGTTAATAAGTCTATGGGCTTTCCTGATCGCTTCAGCCAGAAATAAATTTCATTGAGCACTTTGACCTTCTCTTATGTCACTGGCTCTTTTATCATTTGGGTACCGCTGTCTTTATGCTACATTGTAAACTCTTGGGGACAGAGAGTTATCTCTGTGATTCTCTTCATGCTGCCGTATCCTATGTTTGGTAAGCGCACCATCATTTTTGATAAATAGATGTTTTTTTATTTTGTGTTACTGTTTTTTAAAAGTGAGAGTTTTACATTATGCTGTCTAATTTAATTTTTATGGCTGCGTTGGAACAAATTGCAATAGACTCTTAAAGCTGTCGGGATAGTACGTTTATCGCTCACAATCACTGATAAAGAGGTCCGAGGCAAGGTTTTCACGTGTAAGACGTTAGAGGCAGATGTGGAGCAGGTTACTTCACTCCCTCCACCACAGTTTTCTCACCTATGAAAAAATAATGCTAATGGTACCTTACTAATAGTGTGTTGTAAAGATTATTTGAAATTATTTGTTGAAAAGCTTTTATAACACTTTCTGACACACCATGGTTCATACTCAGAAAAGGTTAGCTGTTGTTATTGACATTGCCTTGGCAATCTGAAACAATATCTCCTTATGTCTTTAAGTCAGTACAATAAGTAGCCTAGGCTTCTCTGTCAACAACTAGTCATTTCATTTAGTGAAAGAAATGCAGATATTTTACAGTGTGTGGTGTAAATGCTGCCAAATTTAAGTAGCCCATCAACAGAAGCTCAGCTTGTATTTGGAGGTTCCGTTTTCCAGAATTAAAAAAATAATGATAAAGGTTACAATTACAGAAAGAAAAGAAACGCTAGATCATGCCAGAGAATAGCAAAAAAGTAATCTAGATGAAAAAAAGAATCTTATATAAGAAAATTTCTTACTTGGTCCAATAAGTCTACTAATAAACATGAAAACATCTCTCCTTCTTCCCACAATCCACTAGTTACTTGCTGTCATTGTAGCAATTCAACCCAAAGCTGAGTCTTTCTTGGCTTTGCCGTTACCACATCGGGAAAGACCTGGAGGAACCTCGTAAGCAGGGAGTAAAGCAGTGCTTATAAACTTCAGAAACTACTACCAGGGACAGTTGTGCTTTCACATTCTTTACCTTGCTTGTGCTCACTTCACAACAACTTCTTCAAAACCTGTGAAAATTCTGTAATAAACCCACTACTGTCCATTCTCACTAACTTACTGTCATTTGAAGTTTTTTAAAAATTTGTAGCCTCCTAACAGTTTTAGTTCAGTCATAACAGGAAAAAATATTTTCCAGGAGTCTGGAAATAGTACAAATGATTAGATACAAAAATGGGATTTACCCTTTCATCATTAATGATATACTTTGCTAAATGCAGTTCTTGCAATTAAGATATTGAATTTGTTTCTTTTTTGTTGTGACATTTTTTACTAAAAACACATATTTCGACATATTCTTAAAAGAAAAAAAAACCATCTATTTTTATTATATATTTGCCCATCGAACCTCATCCATAGCATTCGGCTGAGAAATCTGAAACTTATATAACCCATTAATATTGTGAAAGCAGGTTGATAGCTGAATTTTCCTTGCTGCCATTAAGAAGTAGTCACTCTGTTGATGTTGCAAGAAAGATATTACCACGTATTATATCATCAAATTTTGTCTGTCATATTTTATTATCATAATATCATAGAAATATATTAACATAATCATTTTATTCAGAATAGCTCTCCTTTTGACATGTTCTGGAGTTTCAGTCTAATAAGTAACAAGGTTGTCTATTAAAATGAAGAAGATCTTAAGGGAAGTTCTGACAACTTTAAAGTTAGAAAATGTATCAGAATTACTAGAAAGTAGATGCTGATGGTAAAAATTGTAATAATACTTAGTCAAGTAATAAGAGCTACGAAATTTGAATTGAATTCAGAGTCCTAAAATAGCAGTCTTCGACTAAAGTAAAATTTGTCATATGGTTTAAATTTCACAATAAAGTTTCTACTTTCCTTTAGATAGAAACAAGTCTTTTAGACAATCAGTTCCTTTCATTCCTTTGCGGCCCAATAAGACTTTAATATAAGTCTTACTATTAATTTCCTTTCCCAGAGACATCTGTGTAATTGGGAGGGCGATGTGTCAAAAGTCAGCATTAGAAGTTGTAGGCATATATTTTTAGACATGTTAGCCCATGTGGCAGTACTGCATTCTCATAGCCCTTCTCCTCTTCCATGCCGCATAGATTACCTTCCTTGGCAATGATTGCACCTAGGGAAATATGTAGTTATAATAGTCCCAAGTAACATTTTTTTTTTTTTGCTGCGGGGTAGTTATGTGAAATGGGTAAGCAACAGCACGAAGCAAATCTTGTGTGAACAGATTTGTCTGATTTTTGCTTGAAGGCAGTCTATTGCAGCTCACATCTCCTGGGTGACTTGGATCTCTGCCCTGTATTCTGGCCTTCCATTGGCTACTCTGGTTTTTTGAATCACCACGTCACCCCAGATGGAGCATCACTCCTCGTCTCACAAATAAATCGTCCTCTAACTCAAGTATGCTGGTAGCTTAATGCTAAGGGGTAATGGAGTGAATTACAGCCTAAAGAAAAGAAGTAATGAAAACTAAAATGTGATCTTAAATTCTGAGTATACAAGGGAAAAGAAAAAAATTGCTTTAAATTTTATAGGGGTTCTTTCACAGAAATACTTATATTCCTAGTTTAATAGAAGACTCAGCAAATTCCTAGGCAGAACACGTCTCTTTATTGTTAGCCTTGTGTTAAAAATTATGCCCAAGAATAAATCTGAATGAAAGGAGCAAAGCCAATTACAATCCCTTCCCAAAGAGCCATCTATCTATTCCAGACCATCATCATTAGCTACACAAAGACCAAGCAAAACTTTGAAATTATACTTGTTTTCTATTTTTGATGTTGTACCAGATCAATATTTTAAGCAAGCCGCCTACTCCCGCTACCCTTAACGATTGAGGAAATCGTTAATGATATTTTACAGGAACTGTCATAATGAACTTCAAAAAAGAAGAGACTACTCTTCTAAAAAGGCTTGAAACACTCACTAGAGGAAGAATGCTTATTTCACAGAGAGTGCAGGAAATTATGAACGCTATCGGTAGCCACCCAGCCCACTGAATGGGGTTGTTAGTGTTGGTAATTTGCTAACCAGATTTGGGAAAAGTGGGAAGTGGCATTTTCTAGCCTCTTTCTGTCTTAAACATATTTTTCTGCTGTACTGTACATTTGATTATGTTAACTATTTGCTCAATTTTATGAAGCATGTATGATCCACCAGTAGCAGATAAACCTATTCTTTATCTTAAAATGGTAAATTAAATTATTTTAAGAAGGTGTAAAGCTTAAAATCTTAATTAGGTGGATTAAAACACATTGAGCCCAAATTTATTATTACTATAAAATTAATATTAATATACATTTTATATTTTGGTTAAATATTTAATTTAATATTATCTAATATAAAATTTTTTTTTTTTTAGATTTATATTCAGCTTCTCTTTATTCTGTTGGTGAGGGAAAGATTCCTGCTTTAGAGTTATGGGATGGCTGAACACACCCAACAATGGAAAGATGAGATGACAACAATGAACTTGTCACATATACTCACAGCCCAGGGGAAGACAATACTGTGTTCCGTGCAGGGATTGTACTCAGGGACAGAGTGAAAAACCAGAGACTGTGGGAACCAGGCTTTGTAGTGTCAAGAGGAGTGGTGTCCCCAGTTCCTGCTGGAGGATCTGACTGGCTCGTCTGAATAATTCTGTGGGCTGGCAGGGAATTGAAACCCACTGCTCAGGGATAAGAAGGGACTATGCCTGGTCCGCATAATGAGGAGGATTGTTTATCTGGGGGAACTTACCTGTGGAAACAATGGGGAAAGGGATAGGCAGTTAAGCCTTTTAGAACCCCCTGATTTTACCAGATGTCAAGGCAGCATATAATATTGGGCTTAAATTTTGGGCTTTATTTTCTGTGAAATCAGTGAAAAGAACATTTTGACTTTTAACTATTTTGATAACTTGAAAGATAACTTGATATTTATTTTGATAATTGAAAGAACAAACACTCTGCATACATTTTAGCCAGGGAACTACTAAACTAGTCATTGTCAGTGATCAAGAGATTTAATGTAGTTTTTCAAGATGAATAAATTTGAAATGTATAGTGTGTTCATTGAATGTATAGGGGATTAAAGTTAGAGACAAACTTTCAAAAAGTTATTTTGGGTGGATCTTTGTCACTGATTACTTACAAATGTGGTATTGCTTGTAGATTTCTGATTGTTTAAAGAAATGTTTTGGTGTCTAGAATATATCTTTTCTTAAAATCTGACTCAGCCCATTTGAAAAAACAAATATAAAAGAATTTACTGTTTGTAGCTAAATTAGACATAAAGAGAGCTCCTGCCCCAAGTTAATCTTTTCTAATGAGGTAAAAAAAATTTAAAATATAATGCTGTTTCTTCTTGTTCTTGTTCTTGCTCTTCTTTTCGTCCTATTATTAATGTAGTAATATTTGATAATAGCTCATTATCTCTCCTAATTCAGCATCATATCTTTTCATCATAGAACATCATTCCCAGTCATGATATGCTTAAACTGACCCTATTTTGCTCAGGAAAAATAATGAAGATTTGATTATTGAAATTAAAGATTCTAGATGAAGGTTAGGTGGGCGACAAATTCTCCAGTATAAACAAGAGGTTCAATTCAACAACAGGAGAATTCTTGGAAATGTAAGTAGGGCTCTTAAGACATTCAAGGAAGGCCAGAAACTCCTCCAGAAATTTCCAAAGTTAATGGAATTTATATGTTTGGGAATAGTGCTCTATTGACGGTAGGAAGAAAATCTAGATAATCACTTGAAGAGAAATGTAACGACTGTGTAAGATTCTACACAGAATAAAGGACAATGAAAACTAGAGAGAACTAGCCTCAGAAATACTAATTATCCTTAAGTGTATTTTATTAACTTAATTTAGAAATAGCAAATAAATGTTTTAGGAAAAAATGGATATTATTGTCCCCATTTTTGTGTTTAGAGACAGTTTTATTTGGTTTTATTGGTACAAGAAAAAGGAGCAAGGGGAAAAATAAAGATGCCCAAGTGAAGCATTGAAAAAATGAAAGATACCATTTTAATTTATAATGAGATAAAATAGTCGCATGACTTAAAGATGTATAGGAACATAAATATATATTACACTTTGATTCTCATAGTCATTACTCTTTTCTAGTTGGATCTATCACTTCTAATATACTTCATTATTATAGATACAATTAACACATCTATATATTTTTTTAACTTTTAATAATTTTTTGATATTTTTAATCTGTCTTTTGAGAAAAAAATATTCAGCTTTGAATTGCTTCATTTTTTAGAGCTGTGATAATAACCTTGATTTACTGCAGATATAATAAAATCATTTTATGTTTTCCTGATCTTTGTTTAGTTACATTCAAAGAAATGTTAACAGAGATAAACCTGTATATGATAAGTCATTAAGACCTTGTAATGAAACCACAGAAGTAGGTTAAAGTTACTTATGTATTTTCAATCACTGTGGCTCTGCCTTATAAATATGTTCTTGTATGTCTTAGGCTCACCTGCTTCAAAACATCTTTTTGGTGGCACTCACTTCCCCTCTGACCTCATCGTAACTGCTATCTGCCACCACACCGTCTGAAAAATAGTCTTATTTGACTGAGTGGCTTACCAATCACTAAACTCGGAGATCCACTCCATTCAAGCCAATAGGTACCAAAATGAATCTTCTTCCAAAGAGCTAGTATTTCCCAAGTAATAATGCTTTTATCTGGCTCTCCTTAAGAAATTATGATGATTTATTTCTCGTCTCCAAATAATCTTCACTAAGCCCATATTATTTTATATAAAATTATATAACCGTCACATTACATATAATGTAATGTGACATATAAGTGCAATAATCTTTATTAACAGCTTATATATTTATATTAACATTATATTAACACTTTATAGATCTACATATGTATATAATATGTAACTATATATGTATATTCATGTATATATGTGTAAATATATTAATAAATAATACAGTCCTTTCAACAATAGAGAACAAATTTTCCTAAATTTGTTAAATTTTGTAAAAACAATCCTGATGATTCTGATGCAGTTATTTCTTGGACCACGTGTTTTAGTATTCTGTTCTAGATGAGAATCACCTAGTTCAGTATCAAATGCAATTATGCTTTAAATAACTTATCTTTGTTGATGGCTTTAAAAAACCTAAGCTGATCTTTCACTGAATTGTTGACTGACTCTCATTCTAAGGGAATGCCAAATTTAAAAATTGCCGTGTTCTGTATTTCCATATATAATAACTTCATTGCCGTGGGTTGTGTTTCTGAGTGGAACTCCATAGTTTTAATTCTGGCATAGTTCTTCTCCAGTATCTCTGATTTAAATGGAATCGAGGAGCTCTGCATGTGAAAAGAAGAAGACATGAGGCACTAATAATCAACCAGGAGGACACTGTCCTTTCATTTGAATTAGAGGATCTCACAAACAATGGTCAAAGAAAATTCTGCATGGAACTCCTTCCAAGGACACTAAGGAAGTGAAAGAAAATATCAAGCGTACTTATCATCCTGCTGAAACCTCACAGATGTTATTCAGACTCAGGTCAATTAAATCCATACTTTGATTGCTTGAGGGAAATAACTGCTCAATTAAACTTAGGAAATTAATTTTTCTCTAAGACCAATACTCTGACAGACTCCATAATGCTTGGATTGGGACTTGAATTTTGAATTTTCTATTTTTTCTCAATTCATAATATATGCATATTATAAAAGAAACTCAAAGAGTTAAAAAAAATAGACAAAAGTAATTCTCTTGTATAGAGACAACTTCTTCTTAGAGACAACTGTTATTAAAGAGTGAGTTAGTGGCTTGAGTTAAAGTCACTGAGCAGACTATTTACCAACAGAATGTGTCTTAGATACTATAGGAAATTTAATATATTCTTCAAGGAAGTGTGTATTGCCTCAGGGAATAAAACATGGAATTTTTAAGCAGGTAATCCTTTCAGTAGACGACAGAAATTTAAATGACAATGCATTTTAGCATAATGAAAATTATCTGAGTTTTAAGATACCCCTTGAGATTGTAGAAACACTGGTAAGCAATCAAGTGTTCTAGCAGAGTGAAATGCATGTACACCCTATTATAGTAATGTGTTTGGGAAGCAATTTGGAGTTAAAAGGAGAAATTGCTTCCCTTGACCCAGTCATGAAATTTCTTTGTATTATCTAACTAAAAAAGTTTTAGAAAGATAAAAAAAAAAAAAACAGCCAAAAAAGGGCAAAGTTCATAACTATCGAATAATAATGACTTTGAAAATAAAACTTGAATACCTACTGTTTATGAGATACTATGCCAAAGTTATAAAACACCTTTGAGGAATTATCAATGTAGTTAGGAAATGATATATATGTGAAAAAAAACTATCCAATACAGTATTTGTTTAGAAAGTGAGGTCATACTAATAGGACTCGGTGAAAGATTCTCTTCAGCCCTAAGATACTCTTTTATTCAGAGTGCATTTGCTCTCCAGGTTAATGAGACGATCGGTTGCAGTGGCAGGTAGATGGTAATGTCCACTGCTGGGATGAGCCAGATGACTTTTTTAGTACCTATCAAATTTCAACAATTTTAATTCTCTTTCGGTCTGTGCTTCTAGTATCCCTGCCGACAGCCTAGGTGATTTTTTTTTTGAGGAGGGGTAAAGTTATTAATAATCGATTAGTCTTTGAACATTAGAATTTATGTAGGTCACAAAATATGTCATCTTTCTTTTGGGCAAAATTTCACTTTCTGTTACATGTATGTGCATGTGTGTTTGTGATTTTATTTGTTTTTATATTTTAATGTGTTGAGACTTTAAGTAAATGCCATAATGGCTTTGAATTTAGTAAATTGATATTCATCTTTTTTATCCAAATTCAAAAACATTTGAGATATAGAGAGGAATCATGATTACTAGAGATCGAAATATCAGTTTCATTTTTAATAAAGTTAGATTGAAGTACATGACTTAAATCTGCATTTGTTATGGGCCTGTCCTCTAACCTTAAACTAGGTAGAGTTTTCTACCCTGTTGTTTGCTCAGCTGGGCAACCACAGGCTTCTCCCTACCACAGGGGCAGATCCTTTCTTGCAGTGGATGAGAGCACCCTAGAATGCATGCATCCTGCTGAGACCTACTTAGAAAGAGAACACTGAAGAGACCGAACTCCATTTTCCCAGTTCTTTCTCTAATAAGATAATGTATTTCTCTTCCTCCTTAGGTAGTTACTTTCGGATCTATAGTACAAATAGTGCCTGTATTCTACCAGACAGCATGGCTGTTTAAGGAATATGGGATCATGTAAAGAGGAAAGATAACCCAATTTGAAGATATACCTACTGAATAAATTTATGTCATATTTGAACATCCAAAAATGATAGTGTGTTCAATCAATTATAATATATGGTGCAAAATTCACGAACCTTAATGATAATAAATACATGCATGGATGCATACGTACATATGTATCTATGTACATACATAAATTAGAAAGGGGTAAAAGACCACATTTTTGTGAAAGGTATGCTAGAAATAAAGGGACATACAATGATAGAATTGGAAATTTAACATTAACTCATTTGGGTAAGAGTCATCAGTCAGTGCTAAAACTATTATGTCAGTGATCACGGAGAACAGGATATTCACATATTGGCAAAATAATCCAGCACAGATTACAAAGGGAAAAATGTACGTTTACTGTGGCCAGAACTGGCCGTCATCTGTCATCATTTTAGCCAAATGACTACATTTGACATTTGTAGTTGATTATCACTATGAGTAAGGAAATGTGATAACTTTTTACTTTCTGATATGATGCAATATGAAGAAAATTATAACGTATTCTTGTTAATAATATATACCTGAATCTTATAAAGTCTACACTCCATTCCATATCCTGGCATAAGGAAGAAAGTAGGAAAGAAGAGAGGGAGGCAGGGAGGGAGGGAGAGGCAGAAGGAAGGAGGTGTTCTTTTATCATTTTATTTTTGCCTCACAACAATTTGCCTTTCTTGAAGTATGAATCATTCATACTGCTAGCCCACAAGCAGCCACAGGTTTTTGTTATTTTTATTTTTTTATATTGGCTATTCTGTGTAGGATTTCTTGCTGTTAAAAGTATATAGTTCAAGTAGTAATTCAGAAATTAGTATTAATACCTAGGATTTGTAAATAAATATTCTTGTAATTTTCCTGGTGAAGATTAGTCAGTCAATGCATTTCTCCAAAAAAAAATATGCTTTTTTAAAATAGAAATTTATATGACATATATCACATGTATTTAATACACAGATTTCATATAAGAAATTACATTTTTATATAAAGCTAGTTCATTCACTGAAGGCCACTCAAGAACTATGTTAATTAAAATGGTGCTGTTTTATAGAGCAAAATGGTATATTCAGAAGCTACTCAGAGTAGCAGACACAGGAAACTGGTTTGCAAACAGGGCTACCATCAGTAGAATTTTAAAGGGCTTTTTCTTTGATAATTAACTCAGTAATTTCCAGTTTCAGGTCTTAGAAGTACAGTTACAAGTTTCCTATTCCTGTTTACCTATAAACGTACAAAAGAGGAAAGCATAAATTTGTGTCAGTAAAATATATATATATTTTTTTCTCATTCAATTCTTAGAAAATATCATTTTCCTTGATGAGCATTGTGATGCCATTATGAAAACTGCTTTCTCAAGTTTTAAAACAAATTAGATTTCCAATTATGAGGGTGTACTTCCAAATGCCAAATGTAATTTGCTCTGACAGGAGGAATTATTTTTCCCATAGACAAATGTTCAAGTTCTTCCATTGTTTAATGGCAAATTAAATAGAAAACTTCTCTTTTCATACCTGCGTATACTTTATTTAGCTTCCTTCCATCTGCTCTACAAATGCTCTTATAAAACTGTATCCCATGGCAACCCCCAATGGCATTTTAGCTCCCTGTCTCCCAACAGAGCTCATCTCTCCCAGGGAAACCACCTTAGCATTTCAAGGACAGCAGTTTTCATTAATCTGGAAGGGGCTTGTTGGTGAGAATCCCTTCCACACTTCCGTTACAGAGTATAGATCTTGCATATGTATTTTTTTATACTTACAAGGTGATATTTGATTTCCACATGGTTTTTAAATAGTGTTTAAATCCCCCCAAAGAGAATGAGCCATATTATTTCACAAAATCAGTGCTCCCTTGTGTATATGCAAAGAAATCCCAGATAATCATTTTTATCAATGTGGAGGAAGCCTTCTGTCCTAGAAAGTTATTTGAAATAAAAGCTTATGAATTGAGAATTTTAGTGGGAAGAGAATAACTTAAATCCATTTACTTCATATTTATGATACATAGCTATAACAATTAACTTGTTAATTTATGCTGAGAGAATTGTTGGATACTAAAAAAAAAAGCGAGCCCAAACCAGCCAACCTGGAATCTGTTTCCAGGGGGGCCAAAGTTGTTAAATCTTTCTCACTCTCAATTTTCCAGTTCACAAAATGGGTGAGACAATAGAGCTGGGTGTAAGAGTTCAAGAAATGTAGAGAGGGAGCCTCTGTGTTGGGGTGTTGGCCTAGTACAAGGTATCGGTGTCTCAGTGACATGATTGGGGTGGCTACGTGAGGAGAGTAACCCCACGTGCAGCGCGAAATGCGCACGACGGGGAGCGGATCAGAGGAGATTGTGCACATCATTTGATGTTTGCAGAGGAGTGTCTTTAGTGTAGAATGGGATTGATGGTCAGTGGGTAAATCCATTAACAATTTTGTAGGCTACTACAGAAATTCTTCCGGTCTGAGTTCTCACCAGCAATGTATGTGTGTGCATACTTTGTTTCCTTATGGCTTTCCCAAAGTGTGTTCTTAACATTTTTGTCAACTTGATAGATGAGAAATAGTATCTCAGGGTACTTTTAAGTTGTGTTTTCTTATTATGAGTACATGAGCATCATTTCATGTATGTAAGGGTCATTCGTATATCTTTCCTTGTGAATACTCTGTTCATACTTTTTGGCCATTTCTATGGAGTTTTAAGATTTTTTTCCTCAATTTGCAAGTGTGAACAATATTCATAATTGTATAAGAGTTTATAATTTGTCTTTTGAATTTGCTTATGGTATATTTTGTCATTTAAAAATATAAGTAAATATATCTATATTTTCTTTTATTACTTCTGGATTTTACATTATTGTTAGAAATTTCACCTCCAGACTACAAAGAATTAACCTATATTTTCTTCTAATGTATGTATGTATTTTTTTTTTTTAAAGAAAAGTGGCCTTATATTTAAACTCTTTACAACATTAACTCAGGGGATATACAAGAGTATACCAGAGCCAATGTAAATGTGAATTTTTAATAAGGTTATTACTTACTGAATTGAGCACTCTGTAACAGGTAATTGAGATTGAGTTTTTGTAAATAGTAATTAATGATGTACAGCAGCACAAAAGAATGAAAGCAAAGTATGAAAACTGAAGAGCCATCAAAGCTACTGGCTTCCCTGAGCTGAGATGGTCCCTCCCTCTTTATTCCCATCTACACCTACCTAGACTCATTTCTCAGAAACATGTGCATCCCAGGGGTGATTGTGCATATCAGAAGCTGCGCCCAGGATTTACAGGACTCTTGATGTGCATGCTGTGTTGCCTATTTTATGTCCTTTTTTTTATATCCTTTTAAAGTATAAAACATAATTATTAGATATACATATACATTGTGAAAGGATACCCCCCATCAAGTTAAGACATCCTTCACACCTCACATATTTACCTCTTTTGTGTGTGTGTGAGAACATTTAAGTTCTACTCTCTTAGCAATTTTCAGTTATACAGTATACATTGTTAAGATCTTGTTCCTCTTATAACTGAAAGTTCGTACTCTTTTACCAGTCTATGAATTTTCTTAATTTAAAGTTGGTCTTGATTAAAGCTTGTTGTGTCTCATGAGCTTGTCATTCTGAGCCTTCAGTACAGAGTGGGAGTTACAATGACTTTTGGATGAGATGTATGTATTTTACATGATAAGTATGTATTTATCAATTCCTATTTATAATATTCTTCTTAAAAGTGGATGTTGAATGACAAAAACATTTTTAGCACTTCAGAAGACTATAACTTTTTTTTACAATTTTTTTTACATTTTTCTTCATAAACCTATTTATATGATAAATTTTAAAAATGAACTTTCTGTTATTGAACTATCTTTATTTTTCTGGAGTAAATCTCACTTTATAATGATGTGTTAAGCTTTTAATCGTGTAGTTGGATTCTACTTGCTAATATTTTACTTAATATTTTTTCATGAATAGACACATAGATTGGTCTGTAGTTTTCTTATGTAATATAATTCTATTAAGCTTTAGTACCTATTATATTCACTTCATAAAAATAATTTAGAAATTTTTTTTGTGTATTCTCAAGAACAACTTAAATAGTATTGATATTATTAGGTCTTTGCAGATTTAACTGACTACATTTGTGAAAATATCTGAGCCTAGTTCTTTTGTGTATGGTGTTTGTTTTATAACTTTACTTCTATAGAAATGGATCCTTTAAGTTTTTTTTCTCTGCTGTGATACATTTTTGTAAAATAATAAAACATAACATAATATGAAATGATATGACATATAGCCTAGATGCGAAGGAAACAGAAAATTTTAACACAGCATTTAATTTTTGTACTGACCAAATTTCCACAGTGAAAAATAGCAATTATTTCATTATAATATATGGATCATTATATAGTAATCTCTAATTTAAGCCTATGTTAATATTTACTTTTAGGTAATTAATGATTAATTAATAACAATGATTTGTGTCATAATGAAAGCGTCTTCTAGACTTAAATAGGGAACTTAGCAGCACCTTTATAAAGCAGTAAACAAAAAACATGTTGTGAACTACAATAATAATATATTAAGTATAGCCGATACCTGAATACCAATGAGATATTTTCTATTTTCTGAACATATGTGCATATATATGTACATACATGTAATGATAGATAGATTAGATAAATAGGCAGGTGGATAAAATAGAAATAGATAGATAGAAAGATAGATGTCTATATCAGTTTGAAGGCCAGCTACTTGTTTAAAAGCACAGATTATACACTATTTTTTGATGATCAGATCTTTAGTTTATTAAATTGTTCATCTTTTGAAAATCCAAATGGAATAAGGTATATTGACCCTATCCTATTATAACAATTTATCTCACTTACTGGACATTTGTTATAATAAATATCCAAATCATTTATTTTAAGATTAAACAATTATTAATAAATATATAAAAATGTTTGATGTTAGATGTCCTATGCTCAATCTGAGTAGCCAAATCTGTCCATAATTCTTAGTCAAATAATAATTTTACCTTTAATTTATATCCTCTTTCTTTCTAAAAGAATTTGCCATAGTCATGGGAGTGTTGTTCAAAGAGAAGTCTCATGTCTGATCATTATGTACCACCTGTTGACTAAATCTTGACATTCCCCCTCGACTTCTGCTTGAAAAATTTCTAGGATATACTTATCTATACAATTTTCCATTCACTTAGTTCTTTCTCAGGGTTCTCCTCACTCATACTAAGATAATTTTGACACTCACCTCACCAAATGCCTAAATATCTAAGAATACCAGTGATAACCAGTTTGCTTTCTCCAGATACATACATCTTTATGTAAGCTTTGTTCTTTCCTTTTTTCCTTCCATTCTCTCCCTCCTTCCTTCTCTCCTTTCCCTCCCTCCCTTCTTTCCTTTATTGTCTGTCATACCATATTATATAAAAGAAAGTAAGTATTGGACAGGGACATGTGAGGAGGGAAAATATTTGGTTTATTAAGCTTTCAAAAGAACAGCTGGAGAACCTAAAATGAAACAGTAGAATGTGTAATACTAATCTCTGTCATGCACTTCATGACAATACAACTTCGGCATGATTTGTTAGGTTTTCTGTAATTTCTTTTTATTATGCAAATAGATCCGTTGATATTTCACAATATTTTGTATTTGGAACGCACATTTTAATATCTAAATTCCATTTAAATTATGTAATCTTTAAAAATGAGATCCTTCAAAACATGAAAAAATTTCAAGTTATTAATTTTAATTTAAGCAAATATGAAGGTAGCCATAATTAAAACTGGATGACAGTAGTTGAACTATTCTAAGCCAACGAAGGATCTCATTCTTTAATTTGTAAAAGAAATCATTTGCAATCATTGATGGATATTTGATTGCTAATACTGTACTTATTTTGGGTATTTGAAAATGTACAATTTATTAAAACGTTAATTAGTCGAAGTAGAAATAAAATTATCTAATTAAAAAATTCCATTGATAATTTTAAAATTAATGGAAATTTTCATAGGCCTATACACTGTATTCTCTTGTGGAAACAGTTTTGTTGTCATTATTATTATTTCTTTAACTGATTTATCTGATTTTTCAAGTTCTTGTATATAGTTTGAATTTAATTTTTCTACCAAATATTGTTACAGTCTGTTCCCAGTAGCAGCAGATGACTTTTATAAATCAGCTTATTCTATAGGCAATCTTATTTTAAATAACTATTATACAACCTCTGCTTTAGCTCCAGGCACATTGATTCTATAAATAGATCCAACTCTAATACAAAAATGTCATTTTATCTACAACTGTGTTACTCTATACATTCTTTGAAAAATGCTTAATAATATTATCTATCAGCACAGTTTGTTAAAATACCATCTGTGATCTTTTATCACGTGAAAAAGAACGTGGAGAGATTCTAAGAGTTGCGAGCTCACTGTATGAACATTGGCTTTCTTAGTTCTGTCAACCAGACATAGGAGATTCAATATTGTACTCATGTTTGCCTCTTATTGGAGTGAATCCTAAAACAAATAAGGAGTGCAAGAGTTGGTGCTGTTTTATATATGGGGATATTAAGAGGCAGTGAAGCATGTGGCTTGTGAATGTTTCCTCTTGATGTGCTGCTTCAAGCATCCAAAGATGAAACTCTTGTTTATCTTCACACAATGTTCCTTTGTTTATCCTTCAAGTGTGTCATCTTTTTATTCACCTTCATTATGTTTAAGACATTCTGTCAATTTCAGACCATAGCATTGTGAAACAACTTTATCAAACTGGGGCCAGATATTCTGGTTTGATTTTCAGTTTGCTTTCTGTCTTTGGGGCTGTTGCTGACTGTCTTAGTTGTTCATTTGTTCAGCAGCACATCGAGGCCATAAACAACCTTTTCTATCTTATACTCGAAGAGACCATTTTGAACATTTTTATTAGAAAATAAAACTTCATTTGACTCATTCATAATATTCTGAAGTATTTAGATATTTTGGCTGTATAGAAATTGAATATTGGCATATTTGTGGGGTTCCTTTTTATTACACAAACTTAGTTTCTTTATAGTTAATTTTTTAACCTTCAGCCTTTAAGATTGTTTATTTTAATTTTCTTTTTCAGGAATTAACCCGAGGAGAATTCTGAGAGACTCAGTTTCCTGCTGTGATTAAACAAGACACTGCTGTATTTTGTAAGTTCATCTATTTTATCCTAGATAGAGAAAACTTTCTATTGCAGAGAACCACTTTTTTCATGTGAAATTAGAATAAAATTTTGCTTTAATGGAAGGCTTAATTGATTTTATTTTTTTCAAGCTTCCTTTACCTAAATTTTATTCAATTTTAATGAATAATGAAAAGCATTTCATTTTTAGTTGAGCTCTGTTTCCTTCTATCTGTTAGCCAATATTTTAATGACTTGTGATAAGAACTTTATCAGTTGATGAGTTAGTTTAAAGGGGCAGTACTGTCAGTAATACTGATTGGCCTGTGCGAATATATTGGTAATTATAATGTCCTTCATTTCAGTGAACAAATATAATGTCCTTCATTTCTGTAGTAACTGCCTTATGTCTCCTCATGAAGGTAACTGAATACTGACCATCTTTAAGAAACATTGATTTTATCTTGTTACTAATACTTGGATTTTACATTCAAGGATTATAATATTCATTTCAAGATGTGTACTACATGACTTCGATGTATTAGAATCTGTTTAATGCTCATTTATTACACATGGCATAAAGCAAACAAACAAAGGCTACTGTGTGGAGAAACATTAAATTGAATGTTTCCCGAACCTTCAAATTTATAACCCCTCTGAGTATCTCAAAGTTGAAAACTTTTACTGTTTCAGTTTTTAAAACACAATATAAAGCAAATATTTTACCCTCTTTTATAAGTTGCCTTCTGATGCTGAGATAACAGTCCCTTTGCCTCTAATTAGTTTTCTGTGACAGATCCAATAGATTGAGAAAATGGTCCAAGTCATTTATTTTGACATTTGCAACTCTTCTGGTATTTT